>NW_022436947.1:20903303-20942966 GCF_009761245.1 Sapajus apella
AAATGAAACACACAAAATGACTTTTAGAATTTTAGGCTTCAGTAATAAAAATAAGTGATGATAGTTTTCTCTTTAAAGTGTGTAGGGTCAAAGGAAACCCGAAACTTCGTTACATAAAATTTTAGAGTTTTATAAAAAATTTGTGAAAGCAAAGAGTAAGTTAAATTCTACCTGTAAGAGAATACAGTATACCTTTAAGACAATTTTGACACAATTCAGCTGTAACAGAAGTTTTCGGACTGTAATCAGCTTTCTGATTACAGTCACAAGTCAAAAGTTAAGTTTCAAAAATGTCTGTACTTTAACGTCATTCACCTGGAAAACTTGGATTAGCCTCTCAATGGAGCCTGAAAGGGCTTTAACTAACGTTCAAAATAACTATTGCCCATGTCACAGAAAGTCTTAGTTTGTTAATAAAACCCTAAAAGAGAAATACAAAAGGTACAATAATATATTTTAAATTGAAAAATAAATTTTTAGTCATTATCTTCAATATATATTCCTTCCATTATGTCCCTGCTAAAATTGACCCAGTAGCTGAAGCAATCTTGGCCCATGTGTATCCCTAGTGCCCTTATGTTGAATTTTACTACTATTTTCTATTTAAATGAAGTAAGAGCTTAGTTATATCCCTGTCTTTGGTAAATGAAAAATCAGGAAGAATCTCTTATATCTTTATATTGCCTGGGATAAAATAATCTTTTCAGACTTAGCATCCTTTCAGGAAACTGCAAGAGTTTACACTGGAAATATTATGGCAATTTTTGTATCAAGATGATGAGGATGATGATGATAAATGTAACAAGTCTGTAACATCTGCACATTTATGTGAAATTAGTGTCAAATACTGGTCAGTGCTGAAACTTTTTCCTTTTCTTGAGCATTGTAAAAATATGTTTTGCAGCCTTTTTGATTACAGGCGGTGTTATATAACTCATTCCGATTAATGAATTACGAGCACAACTGATATGTTACCTCTGATGTGAAACAGTTAAGAGCTGTGCTTCCATTTATTCCCCCTGGATGTCACCATTTTGAATTTGAAGCCATGTATTACAGATGGCCAAGCTTCAGTCATCCCGTGTCTCTGAATGACTGCACAAATTTTAACTTTTTCTTCTCACTTCTGGGGACTGTGGTTTTCTTTGACATAAATGAGTAATAAACATTTATATTGCTACTCCTCTAAGGTTTGAGGGTTATTACATAGCCAACATTACCCACTATGACTTGTACATCCTCATAGTAAACAATAAAAAATAGAAGTAACTGTGATACAAAGTACAGTATAATAAAGGTAGGGTAAAGGCAGGAACCAGCAAACGCTAGCAACTGACTATAACATTAGCTGTTTTAGAAGCTATCACAACTATACCAGGGAAAGGAAGATCTGATGAGTTCTGGTAATATCAATTACATGTATAGATTGTACTAGGTCTAACAGTTGACATTGGTTGTCACAAATGTGACCAAATTAAAAAAAAAATGTTGGCATATGAGGATCAATGTGTATTTCTAGCCAATGTCTTAAAAAGGAGAACTGATCATGAAGATACAAGTCCTCATCAGCTCAGAGATAAATTTTCTAAACGATATTATTAATTGTCATGAGAGTAGAGAGGGATGCAGACATTTTCAATGATACTGGCAAAACAGGTCAATGTACCATGATTTTGGGGCACTGGATTTTGTAATGATTGTAAAACAAGATTTTGAATAAATGATACATATTTGGGCACTCAAAGTAGGTTTCCAAAAATAAAAACTATGAATGCTCTAAAAACTCTGATTAACAAATTAATTAACTTAACAAATATTTGTTTTATTATTGAGCACTAATTGTTGGACCCTATTTTCTATGTTTGGTACCTACATTACATTTTAATAAGTTTAACTATTAAAATTCATCTCAGTCTGATGGCAAGTGTTTTGCATATTCAAAGAAAAGTAATCCTAATGGTAAATCTTGATCAGGAATCAATGGATGAGGTCAGGCATGGTGGCTCATGCCTGTAATCACAGCACTTTAAGAGGCCGAGGTGGGTGGATCACTTGAGATCAGGAGCTCAAGACCAGCCTGGCCAACATGGTGAAATCCCATATCTACTAAAAATACAAATATTAACCAGGTGTGGTGGCCCTGGCTTGTAGTCATAACTACTTAGGAGGCTGAGGCAGGAAAGTTGCTTGAACCCGAGATGCAGAGGCTGCAGTGAGCCAAGACTGTGCAATTGCACTCTAGCCTGGGCAACAAGAGCAAAACTTCGTCTAAAAAAAGAAAGAAATCAATTGGATGCATAACTTGATCTTATCATCTTGGCTAGTTTGATTTGTTTCCCTTTAAGCTTCACTTCTAGTAAGAATATTGCAGACCTCTTATTGAATTTAAGTTTTCTATAAACTTTTAAGGCATAAAATTTGTAGATTATCCTTAAATATTTACAGAAATTTGGACATCAATGTTTTGTTCATTTGATCTCAACTCTTATTCCAAATCAACAGAGATCTGGCAATATAACTCTGTATTCTTGCAATTCTGCCTTCTAACAAATACTAAGTTAAAATAAGCACAGCATTCTTTGTTCATGCTGTATCAAGCAGTTTGTACTCAGGTACCAAAATTATTCATTATTAAACCTCTGATTGGTAGGTTGTAGCTATACTCAATTGGCATATCCTCCAAAAGAGATTACTTGAAATAGTATAAAATTTAAGTGCAACATTATAGAGGCTCCTTTCCTAAATTTGAGTTATCTACATTAGCCTGTTTTAATTTCAGCTTTTGCAATAGACTACTTGTTCTGAGGCAGGGGGCCAAGAAGCTACATATGAGATGTTGCAAAGACTCCTGATGCAATTACTGTTTGGATAAATGCTACATTACTTCATTTGTGTACTTGAAGTAAACTGGCTCTATTTGGTATTCTATGAATCTTCTTTCTAATTTCCAACCCGGGACAAATTGAAATTCAGTCAGTCCTTGTGTAAGGCACAGGATTATATTTAATGTATCAAACAAAGTAAAAAATATGTATGTATTTAATGTAGTTATTTCCTTCTGGAAAACAATCATTGGGCATTAACAAACCCATTTATAAATGCATGCTACTTTCACAGTTAAGAATATCCCCAAAGGTTCACCCCTTCTTGACAGTGATTAGCTATGGAACAACAAGATAACTTATCGAAAATACGGCCTATGATGTTTGCACCAGTAGTTAAACTTAATCCACCTTCCTCTTTCCCTTACTCCCTCTCCCTCTTTTTCTATCCTACTTTCTATTCCACATTTGTCTCTCTCAACCGGTCCTTCTTTTGTTTATTCCATCCGTCTCTCTATGCAAGTCACCAGCAATAGGGGATTTGGATGTATTTTTATCAGAGGCAAATTATATTAGAGATTGATTCCTGCTCTTTATATAAATTACTGGTAAATGCTAATTATTAATTGCATTTCACTTTGCTACAGACATTATAGTTCTGTAAGATGAGAGAGCCTGTTTCAATCACAATTTACACATAATCTTCTGAGTTAATTTTATAACTTAAATTATTCCTGCATCAACACAGGATTTGAGTTAATTTCAGCTTTAATAACTGCAATAAGAAAATGTAAGATATTTAAAGGGAAGAGAATATTATATAAAAATTCCAGTCTAATATGGCTTCAATATCAATATACTCAATTTCCCATGTGTAAAACTAAATATACATTTATATATAATTCAATGATGAAAGCAAGTATACATCCTTTTGTTGACAGAGGAAAAAGACTTTTGCCGCTACTGAATTATAAAAGTACGATATTTTATGTAAAGAGCATTCCTATGGAATCTTTTTTATTACCTATTTCTTATACTGAGCAGCATGTATATTGAAATATAATCCAAAAAAAAATCAGGATGTTAAAATAATGTGGTTCAGTTATAGAGGAGAAAATAGGAGTACAATTTAGGAAAAGGTAGGACAATTGATGCTTATTATTTTTAAAAATTTTTCTGAAATATTGATTGTTTTAGTTCTGGTCTAGAGCTGTGTGTAGTAATAATCTCTCTCTCAAAATCAATATCTTGGTTAATACTGATATTCAAGTGATCTTTGTATTTTATTTGGTTTTCTTCTTAATAATATCAAGCAAAACAGCTATTAGCCCCTTTATAAAAATGAGGAAACTGAGGTACAGTCACATAACTTGCTTTGTCACCCAGCCAAGAAGGGGCAGAGCTAGAGTTTAACACCAGTCTGGCTCCAGCCCTATTGCCCCAGATTCTTGCGCTATAATGAATCATTAGGACCTAGGCAAGTACATGTCCTGGTTATTGTTTGATCAGTGATCCCTGTGATTTTACAGAGGCAAAGGAAATTAATTCATAAAATCAGGAACCTGCATTTTCTTCCAGGAATTGTCATCACCCTTCAAATTAAAGAACTGTTTCAAAGGAACCTGTGGAATTGGCCAGAACGATCCTTAAGTAGTATATTTATATTTATTCAGATAATTGGCTGAACTCCTCAATTTTCATGTCATAGATTTAATAGATAATTTAGTCTTTAAAATTCTAAAGCTAAATGTTAGACATTAGCTGGTTTAATTGAGATAGAAATTAATTAAGCTGACCAACTTAGGGCTGCCATAAAATGTTAGCTATAAAGAGTTCTGCCCCCACTCCCAAGTTGTTGAATAAATGATCTTACATAGTCCTTTATAAGGCTGTAGTCAAAATTATTATGTGAAGTTTTATTAGCAATAATGCTAGGCTATTTTTCCATTATTCATTTTCTTGTCAAGTAATTACTTTACACTGATTTTAAACAATTTCTAATCAGTGGACTCCAGAAAAGAAATGGTTTAAGTTTTCCCAATCATAGCCTTTTAACATGTTGGTGAATTTCCTTTTTTCTTCATCTTCATTCCTAAATAACAGCTTTGGAAAATTTGTAGATTTTAATTTCTTTTAATTTTTATAAATTTCAGTTAAGTCTACTGAAAAATTCCAATTCCATATTCAGTTGAAAGCTTTGTGACCTCTTCGTTTTCCATCCAAACCTGTTTAAACTTGTGCTCATATGACACAGAATACAGATAAGTCATCCTCTGGGATAATTAAATGTCTTCACTAATTTCCTCTTCTTGCAGGAATGGTTGAGGACTTTTCACTAACACTAATAATCTGACAACATACTTTGTGGCAAGACTCCAAAGTATGTGCTTGTTATGCGGACCTTGGGGCCTCCAACTGAACAGTTCACTCTCTTTGCAAGTTATCTGTGCAGGACTTCTTCACTTTGCACATCACCCTTATCACTGCCACAATACCCTATACCTTACCCACAGGAACTTCGTATCTTACCAATGGAGATATATTAGTCAGGGTTCTCTAGAGGGACAAAACTAAGAGGATATGTATATATGAAATGGAGTTTATCAAGGAGTAATGACTCACATCATCACAAGGTGAAGTCCCATAATAGGCTGTCTGCAAACTGAGGAGCAGGAAGCCAGTCCAAGTTCCAAAACATCGAAAGTAGGGATGCCAACAGTGCAGCCTTCAGTCTGTGGCTGAAGGTCTGAGAGGTCCTGGAAAACCACTGATGTAAGTCCAAAAGTCCAAAAGTTAAAGAACATGGAGTCTGATGTTTGAGGGCAGGAGGCCTCCAGCAAGGAAGAAAGATGAAGACTGGAAGACTCAGCAAGTCAAATCCTTCCACATTTTTCTGCCTGCTTTATTCTAGCCACACTGGCAGCTGATCAGTTGGTGCCTACACAGATTGATGGTGGCTCTGTCTCTCCCAGTCCACAGACTCAAATGTTAACCTTTGGCAGCACCCTCACAGACACACCCAGGAACAATACTTTGCATCCTTCAATCCAATCAAGTTGGCACTCAGTATGAACCATCACAGGACATATTGCAGCCAATTCCATGGATGCTTCTCTCATCTGCTGTTTTTCTCTGAGTCTCTTCAGCCTTTGTTTAAATGAATCCAAGAGGCAAAGTGCAATTTATTATAGTAAAGATGTAAAATAAGATGCTAGTCTCCCTTGCCCCCTTGGGGGCAAGACTACGCCCTGCCCCCAATTCCTATGAATAGATCTCCTGAATTCCTTTTATTTGCCTTGAAGGCAGCCCCTTTATTTGACTTGAGTTTGGAAAGGTGAAGAGCTTTATTCCTCCCTTCCTTGGTTAACATCTTACCACAGTTGTGAACATACATAGCTTATTGAGGGAGAAGATGAGAGAGGACAAGATTGGGATAGTAGTTTGAGTTTAGTCGTGTCCTAGTAAATTCCACAGGACATGTTAGCCTCCCCCTTTCGCATTTGCTTTAACCAATAGATTGATACTTGATACATTTTCTTTAACCGTATATTAGCACCAGGCCCATTTGCCAGGTAAAGTCCAATCTGACATCTTATTATATTTTATATGCATATAACTAAATTATAATCCTTTAAATATTATTGGAAAGATGTTGGTCAAAGGATACAAAATTTATTTGACAGGGGAAGTAAATTGAAAGAGGTCTATTGTACATTATGGTGTCTATAATTAACAACAAGGTATTATATCTCCAAAATTGCCAAAAGAGTAGGTTTTAAGAGTTCTCACCATGAAAAATAAGTTTATGAGGTAATACATAAGTTAATTAGCTTGATTTAGCCATTCCATAATGTATACATATACCAAAACATTATGAGGTATCCCATAAATGTATACAATTTTTATTTCTCAATTAAAAAATGAGCATAAATGGGTCATATAGTGATAGATTTTATTTTTTATTTAACATAAGTGTTTTCTACATAACTAAATATTATTCTAAACTGATATCATATATATAAGATTTTATGATGTGATACACCATAAAATAATTAATCTATCCCATATTTGCTTGTACCCTAATATAATTTCAGTTTTCTTGCCACTATAATAATGGTAGGAATGAAAATTTTGTACTTAATTTTTTTGTGCACATATTTACTTTCTTATAAACAGTTATTGTAAAGGAATTACTGGCTTTAATATTTATCTTTGAAATTTTCATTATGTATATCATGGAATTTCCCTGCAAAAATGTACCATTTTATATTCTTAGCTTATGTGAAGTTGCCAGTTTTACAACTCAGGAATATGCAACATTATATTTCTGAAAAGTATTTTTTCAAGTAGAATGGAAAAATAATGTACAATTTAAATTGTAGTTTACTTACTTAAAAGTAATATTAAATACTAATAGTAGATCAGTTACTCTTTACAGTTTGTATCTTGTGTATTATGTTTTTCTTCCATTGGTCATTTTCCTAATTTATGGTAAACTTTTGTGTTTTACATGATTTTGGTATGCTCACTTAATATCATGAGTATCAGAGTTTTTCAGTTTTTTTTTCTATGTGCTGACATATATTACAGATTATGGAAAACCTTTTGAAATTCTAAAAGAAGTCACTTATAATTGATTCAGATTTGCACCATTTCTAGATTTATTTTTTGAAATAAATAAATTAACAACAAGGTATTATATCTTGTTTTTATATAATCATGAAACACATTTTTCCTAGGTGTTCCATGTTTATTGATCAATTATGACTTTTTTTCTTTTGTTACACATGCTACTCATAATCTCTTAAAGGATTTATATGTGTTATATATTTAAATTATGATAATACAGAATCATAAGAAGCTTTCTAATATTATTTTACAGCTTCTGTATATTTCTTTTATCCATTAAAGAATGACTGAATGAATGATCGCTAAAAAATAATAAAAAAAATTATATCTAGAGGAAAAAATAAACTAAAAAATAAAAAACAAACAAACAAAAAATAATTAGCCAGGCAAAGACAGGGCAGGCATAGGCAGGGGAGGTCTGTTCTCGGGAGGTTTAAAGTGTTGGAAGCAGGAAGGAGATTGTCAAGGTCTGCAGAGAAGCCCAGTATGCCTCAAGCTCACACAGCATGCAGAAGGGGGACAAAAGGAGGCTGGGGCTGAAGGACGGGCATTGGGGCCATACCAGGCAGTACCTTGAGGACCATGTTAAGGGTTTAAGAATTTGACCACCTATGAGGTAACTGGTAGCTTCCCTTAACAAAATCTAGTCCAGGACCTCTTTATGTGGCAATGAAAGGAATCTATCTGTAAATACTATATATTAAAGCAGAATGAATAAACTATGCTAGTTATGAGCCTGATCACAAAAAAAAAAAAAAATTACTGAAACCGCATGTTTGTGTTTTTTTCAATTGACAATTGTTGAACAGTTGTTCATATGGCTGTTTGGGAGGTTTTTGTATTTTTCTTTTCTTTTTCAACTGTTATTTTAGGTTCAAGGTTACAGGTGCATGTTTGTTACATAGATAAATTGCATGTCACTAGGTTTTGGTGTACAAATAATTTAATCACCCACATAGTGGGCCTAGTACCCAGTAGGTAGTTTTTTGACCCTCGCCCTCCTCCCACCCTCTGCCCTTAAGTAGGCCCCAGTGTCTATTGTTTCTGTCTTTATGTCCATGTGTACTCAATGTTTAACTCCCATTATACATGAGAACATGTGGTATTTGTTTTTCTGTTCCTGCGTTAATTCACTTAGCATAATAGCTTACAGCTCCATCCATGTTGCTGCAAAGGACATGATGTCATTGTTTTTTTAATGACTATGTAGTATTCTATGATGTATATATACCGCATTTTCTTTCTCTGTTCTACCATTTCTGGACATTTAGGTTGACTTTTTTGTCTTTTCTATCGTGAATAGCACTGTCATGAAGATACATATGCAGGTGTCTCTGTGGTAGAACGATTTATATTCTTTTGGGTATATACTTGATATTGGAAATGCTGGGTTGAATGGCAGTTCTGTTTTGTTTCTTTGAGAAATATAAAGACTTTTTTCCACAGTGGCTAAACTAATTTACATTCCCACCAACAGTCTATAAGTGTTCCTTTTTCTCTGCCACCTCACCAACATCTGTTATTTTTGATGTTTTTATAATAGCCACTCTGACTGGTGTGATATGTTATCTCATTGTGGCTAAAATTTGCATTTCAGTAATAATTAGTGATTGGAGCATTTTACATATGCTTATTGATCACGTGGGTGGATCTCCCATATTGAGAAATGTTAATTTATATCCTTTGCCCACTTTTTAATGGGGTTCTTTGTTGTTTGCTTGTTGATTTGTTTAAGTTCCTTATAGATTCTGGATATTAGACCTTTGTCGGATGCATAGTTTGTGAGTATTTTCTCCCGTTCTGTATGCTATCTGTTTATTCTTTTGATGGTTTCTTGGTCCCACTTGTTTATTTTTGTTTTTGATGCATTTGCTTTTGGAGATTTCATCATGAAGTCTTTGCAAAGCCTATGTCCAGATGGTTGTAGGTGTATGACTTTATTTCTGGGTCTTCTAACCTGTTCCATTGGCTCATTCATCTATTTTTGTAACAGTACCATGCTCTTTTGGTTACTGTAGACCTGTACTATAGTATAGTTTGAAGTTGAGTAATGTGATGCCTCAGGCCTTGCTTTTTTTTTTTTTTTTTTTTTTTTTTTTGCTTAGAATCACTCTGTGATTCAGGCTCTATATTTGTTCCATATGAATTTTAGAATTATTTTTCTAATTCCATGAGAAATGTCATTGATAGTTTGATAGGAATAGCACTGAATCTGTCAATTGCTTTGGGTAGAATGCTCATTTAGTTTTCCTTTATTTCTTCACACACACACACACAAAAATGGGATACATGTGTACAACATGCAGGTTTGTTACATAGGTATACGTGTGCCATGGTGGTTTGCGGCACCTATTGACCCATCTTCTAAATTCGTTCCCCTCAGCCTGCACATGTCAACAAGCCCTGGTGTGTGTTTTTCCCTTCATGGTGTCCATGTGTTCTCCATGTTCAACTTCCACTAATGATTGATAACATGCAGTGTTTGGTTTTCTGTTTCTGTGTTAGTTTGCTGAGAAGGATGGCTTCCTGCTTCGTCCATGTCCCTGCAAAAGACATGATCTCATTCCTTTCTATGGCTGTACAGTATTCCATGGTGTTTATGTACCATACTTTCTCTACCCAGTCTATCATTTATGGGCATTTAGGTTGTTTCCATGTCTTTGCTATTGCAAATAGTGCTGCAGTAAATATATATGCGCATGTGTCTTCATAGTAGAATGATTTATACCCTTTAGGTATATACCCAGTAATGGAATTGCTGAGTCAAATGGTATTTCTCATTCTAGATCCTTGACAAATCGCCATACTGTCTTCCACAATGGCTGAGCTAATTTGCGTTCCAACCATTGTGGTTTTGGTTTGTGTTTCTCTGATGATCAGCAGTGTTGAGCTTTTCTTCATATGTTTGTTGGTCATGTAAATGTCTTCTATTGAGAAGTGTCTGTTCATATCCTTTGCCCACTTTTTGATGGGGTTGTTTGTTTTTTTCTTGTATATATGTTTAAGTACCTTTTCAATTCTAGATATTAGACCTTTGTCAGAATTGCTTTATTGCTGAGTGTATGGTCAATCTTAGATGATGTGCCATTTGCAGATGAGAAAAATATCTAATCTGTTTTTAGGTAGAGTACTCCATAGATATCTGTTAGGTTTATTTGGTCAGGTATCAAGTTTTTGTCCCTGATATCTTTTTTAATTTTCTGCCTCAATGACCTGTCTAATACTGTCAGTGGGATGTTAAAATCTCACACTCTTATAAGTGGTTATCTAAGTTTCTTCAGTTTCTTCATAGATCTCTAAGACTTGTTTTATGGATCTGGCAGGCACTTTTATATAAATACTTTTCTCCAATTCTGGATGCATATATATTTAGGACAAGTAAGTCTTGTTGAATTGACTTCCGTATCATTCTGTAACACCCGTCCTTGTTGTCTGTGATAGCTGTTGGTTTAAAATCTATTTTATCTGTAATAAGAACAGCACACCCCACCCATTGGTTTCATAGATCTGTACCTAACCCTTTACTTGGAGCCTAAGTGTCATTGCATATGAGATGGATCTTTTGAAGATAGCGTACAGTTGTATCTGGCTTCCATATACAACTTGCCACCCTGTGCCTTTTTAAGTGGGGCATTTAGCCCATTCATATTCAAGGTCTATATTGACATGTGACAATTTGATCTTTTCAACGTGTCGTTAGGCAGTTGTTACCTAGACTTGTTTGTTTAGTTGCTTTATTACTGTCAGTGGGTTATGTACTTAAATGCATTTTTCTGTTGGCAGGTATTGGTCTTTTGTTTCCATGTTTAGCCTTTTTTTTTTTTTTTTTGAGATGGAGTTTCACTTTTGTTGCCCAGGCTGGAGTGCAATGGTGTGATCTTAGCTCACTGCAACCTCTGCCTCCCAGGTTCAAGCAATTCTCCTGCTCCAGCCTCTCGAATAGCTGGGATTACAAGCATGCACCACCACACCCTGCTAATTCTGTATATATATATTTTTTTGTTTGAGACAGGGTTTCTCCATGTTGGTCTCAAACTCACAGCCTCAGGTGATCCACCTTCCTCAGCCTCCCAAAGTGCTGGGATTATAGATTATAGGCATGAACCACCATGCCCGGCCTGGTTAGCATTTTTTAAGGACCTCTTGTAAGGCAGGTCTGTCGGTAACAAATTCCCTTAGCATTTGCTTGCCTGAAAAGTATTTTAATTCTTCTTCACTTATAAGTGTAGTTTGGCTGGATATGAAATTCTGACTTGAAATTTCTTTTCCTTAAGGATGATAAATATAGGCCTGCCAATCTTTCTTGGCTTGTAAGGTTTCTGCTGAAAGTTATGTTGTAAGCCTTATGGTGTTCCCTTTGTACATGAGCTGCCCATTCTCTTTAGGTGTATTTAAGATTTTTTTCTTTCAGATTGATCTTGGAGAATCTGATGACTGTGTATTGGGGATAGTCATCTTGTATAGTATCTCACAGGGGTTCTCTGAATTTCCTGAAACTGAATGTCAATCTCTCTAGAAACATTGGGGAAATTTTCATGAACAATATTTTCAAATATGTCTTCCAAATTGCTTGCTCTCTCTCTTGTCTTTTTCAGGAATGCCAGTGAGTCATAGGTTTTGTCTCTTTACATAATCCCATATTTCTCAGAGATTTTGTTCTTTTTTAAATTCTTTTTTCTTTATTTTTGTCTGCCTGTGTCGATTCGATAGAGCTCACAGATTCTCTTCTCAGCTCAGTATATTCTGTTCTAGTGTTTCGCATTACATTGTGAAATTCCTATAGTGTATTTTTTCCTTATAGAATTTCAGTTTGATTCTTAAAATAGCACTGTCACCTTTCAATTCTTGGATGGTATTATTGGTTTCCTTGGATTGGGTTACACATTTCTCCTGTATTTCATTGAACTTCCTTGTTGTCCAGGTTCTGAATCCTATGTCTATCATTTCAGCCATTTCAATCTGGTTAAGAACCATTGCTGGGGAGCTAGTGCAGTTGTTTGGAGGTAGGAAGACACTCTGGTTTTTAGAGTTGCCAGAATTCTTGCACTGATTTTTCCTCATCAGTGTGGGATGATCTTTTAATCTTTGTAGTTGCTGCCCTTTGGATGGGGCTTTTTGCTTTCATTTTCTTGTATTCTTTCTATGTTTGACTGTGGGATAAGTGGGTTTAGTCAATTGGCTTTATTTCTAGATGCATTCATGAGACCAAGTCTCAGCTTAGCACTCTTGGGAACCATACTGTAGCCTCGGGGAAGGCTGGGACCAGGCCAAGCTTTATTCTCACCAAGTGGCTTCTTTGGTTTTGTGTAACCATGATTCATGGATTCAAAAGAGCTAATATTCAAAACTGTTTAAATATTTTGCTTTAATTGCCAATTTAAATATTGCCATATATCTTTTCTATATGCATTTGCTTAAATCTCTTCCCATCCATTATTATAAATTTCTGTTACATATATGTTAATGGTGTCTTTTGTATATATCTTCTGACTAAGTCAATATGTTTAATATTAAATTTTACATATTATTAAATTGTTAATGCTCAATTTAATATTAAAATGTATATGATGCGATTAAAATTAGTGTTTTATATCTGTAATATTATTTTATGTTTACTTTCTTTCTTATAAATATCAGAGGCCATCATGAATTTTTCCCTTTGTAAATAATTCGATTCTTTTCCTTGCCAATATATCCTGAGTATTAAAAAAAACTTTGTAGTTCAAAACTTTGCTAGTATCTATTCATGTTCATATTCATCTTCTTCCATCAGTAGTCCCTAAGCACAGGAAACTTCTTCAAACTGCATTCACAGATTTTATTTTTCCCTTTATATTTTTTCTCTTTTAATATTTCTAGAAAACTTTATTGATTATGATTCATTTTTGTTTATGTTTTAATCATCAAGTTCTTCTTAAGAAATAGCTATAATTATTTATTTAAAACTTTTTTATCATATCTATTCTCTCTTGCATCTTTTTATTTTATTTAATCTTGTTTATCTTCTTTATAATGGAGAAATCCAGAAATTGTTCTTCATGTCATTGATTAAAATGTCTACTGATTTAAGTAAACCTTCTGTTTTTTACTATCTCCAATGTGGATTTCAGATTTTGTGCAAATAAAATAGGATATTTTGTGTGGACATATATGGGTATACATTTTCAAAGGAAAGGATGTTTTATCCACTTGCCAATATAAAACTCTATATTTCAATACTAGCCCAGATAAAATATTGTTACCCAATTTTATATTGATATAAACTTGAATCTTGGTGTCAGTGGCAGTCAATAAGGAAAGAGAATTATATTACCCTTTTAATAGCTACTTGACCATAGCACGGTTTTGCTTTTAAAACATTATTTTCCCTCTAAGGCTTTTATGACTATTTAGTAAAAGTCAAAACACTCAGAATTAAAGGTAAAATTTGAACCTAATGCCAAATTTTCAGCAGGATTGCCATCTGATACAATTAACATAAGAATTGCAATCTGGAACTAATGAAGACTTCTGTCAGTACCAAAAACCTGATTGCTGGCCAGACATCATACTGATTACTAGTCAGCCTTCATATAATAGTGGATCCTGTCTGGCCTTCTGTTACTCCAATGTTGTACAGTGCATATGTTGTACAATGTCTTTTTTCCTACACTGTTCCAGATATACCATGGGAACAGTACACAAAGATATCAGAACCAAACAGCAAACCAAATTGTTAGAGGTTCCTAGAAAGGCACTGTGCTGCTCCCTCCATCAGAAGTGTCCAAAATGTGGTTAAAGTACATTAAAAGGTAGAATGAAAAGAGTACAATATAGATGTGATAGATGGGTAGGCTCTTACCTGAGGATTTTAAGAATTAAGATAATAAAACCATGTAGGCAACACTGAGGACATTATTTTGTGAAGGACCAAAGGGCAGACATCCAACACATTTAAAATATGTATTTAACCGCTTGGTAAAATTAGGTAAAGTGATAATTCAGCCCTAAATTATACAATTTAAATTGGAATTTCATTTACCACGAACAATTTTATCTTTACTCTCACTCTTCAAACAACATCAAATACTGTATATAATGATAAATCGATAATCAATCTGTGAGTCATCTAACTAAACTAATAGATGTTCCTGATCATTTAATCCTAAGCTATGACCCTTGCAGCAATAAATCATGATATTTTACATTGTTCATAGCTATTTTCTCATACAAGTAAATCAAAATAATATAAAATATAACATAATAGTTGTAACTAAATATTTTAATTCTCATTCAATATAAGATGATCTTTGCGGAATATCTTTATGGAGGAAAAAGGTAAGACATTTGGAGAAATACAGAACCGTATAATACAACTATAGTTTAGAGTGAAAGAGGGCTGCTTCTTTTCATATCCTTTTAAACAACCAGTGCATATTGATTCTGGAAGTACTGTGCCTGCATATTTAAGAGTCAAACAATTTTGAGTCATCTTTAAATAAAATATGGTTTTACACTTGGGCTTTATTGCTTAGGTTACAAAATTATAATTAGATACTTTGAGAGCAATATTTTAGGAAAATAATTTTAGGCCTTTAAACCTAGACATATTACTTATGTAGTTACCAATGGAAGCTTTGCTCTTCAAATTCGTTCTTCTAGATATACTGTATTAATGATATATGCTATTGCAATAGTTGTATTTCAATTATTGAATTCAATTGCATTCCAAAGTCTTATGTTATACTAATTCTATTGTATTAGTACAAATGTACTGCATATAAATATATTCTATACATTAGATATTAATATTAAATATAAAATTTGTATAGATTTAATATTCTGGCTAATATCTATTTTTTGAAATGCAGTTTATACTTTCTAAGCTACACACAATATATTTAACATTAATAAAGCACTTTTTGACTTTGCATACATCTGCGGACATTTCCTGGCTTTAATAAATGGCCCATAAATGTTTGAAGAAGAAATGTGAGGTACTATCAGTTACCTTCTAGGGAAGAAGAATAGACTCTCAAATAATTAGCAGTGGGGTAAGAAAAGCTGAGTTCAGCCTGTCTTAATTGTGCTTCTGTGGCTGGCGAGAAGTCTTTCCCACAAGGACCCTTAGAGTAAAGTGGTCGTTAAGCTAGGGGCATGTAGTTTGCCTTCTTAATTTAATAATTTTTCTACACAGTTATATATATATATTTTTTTTTTCAATAAAATAAACATTAATAGGACCTGGCGCCATGGCTCATGCCTGTAATCCCAGCACTTTGGGAGGCCGAGGCGGGAGGATCACGAGGTCAAGAGATCGAGACCATCCTGGTCAACACGGTGAAACCCCGTCTCTACTAAAAATACAAAAAATTAGCTGGGCATGGTGGCACATGCCTGTAATCCCAGCTACTCAGGAGGCTGAGGCAGGAGAATTGCCTGAACCCAGAAGGTGGAGGTTGCGGTGAGCCGAGATCGCACAATTGCACTCTAGCCTGGGTAACAAGAGCGAAACTCTGTCTCAAAAAAAAAAAAAAAAAACATTAATAACTACAATAAAAACATTAATTAAAATTAAAGCAACATTTTCATTATGATGATATAAAATTGCTAAATTTTAAATAATCAATTACACTGATCTCGTTACTAATAATCGTAAATTTAGAAATAAATTAATTTTTAAAATCTCGTGATATTACTATATTGATGCGATGTTATTTAGTACTTAAGAAGGACAAATAAAGAACAAAGAAGGTTTGGAGATGATTCTAGGAATCTTTATTATGATGCTTGCAATGGCCTTCTAAAGGCATAGAGATTAATTGAATTTGAGATGAGAGTACATAAGTATAGTTAGACATTTTTTTCAACACATGTTTGTAAAATGTGTTCTCTGATGTGTATTTTCAAGCAAAATCTCAGTCTTCATTATGGTTCATCTTTTTTTTTTTTTTTCACTTTCTCTAGCAACACATGTAGCAGAGAACTGAAAATGCTCACATCTACAAAAAGGAGAATAGCACATTGAACCTATATAAGGGGTCTGTGAAGATTATATTTTGTAGCGGGAATTCTAGATATTATCTGTTTCCTTAGTGCCATTAGAAGAGAACATTTCCCCTCCCACCAAGAACAAAAAAATAAAAATATTTATTGTACAAAAATAATTTTACCATCATATATTCTATATTTTCTGAAGTTTTCCAACTTCACTGTAAATTATTTCATTTATATTGAAAATAGTTTTTAAAAATTATCAATAATGCAAATGTTTAAACTTACATAAAATTATAATTAAAAACATAATCCATGAAATACATCCAGATTACAGGGTGACATAGAAAGGATGAATTATTTTGAAATGCTTATTATAAAGATGTGGGTTAGATGTGTCATCCCTTTTTTTCCTCCTAAAGCATCCCAGAGACTAGAGTAATGGGTCCAAAGTAAATCTAACAGGAATGGTTTTATAGATTGTGAAATTGAGGTCTAACAGTGTCAAGACAGAAGGTCATAGAACAAATCAATGGATCAGAAAGGACAGGAACTTGAAAATTTCTCTTACTCTCACTGATACTCAGTAAAAAGATGTGGAAAAATGAAGTTAAATGGTGACAATTACCTTGTAAGTTAAGATTGTGCAGATGGCCAATATATATAATATTTTGGACATGTACTTCTGTCTTTTTTTTTTAATTTGGCATTTTCTTCTTCTTATATATTTATGTTTAGTTTCTATTTGAAAAGTTTCCCCTTTCTTCAGTTACTTAGTCTTAGGTTCATAGATATCTTCGAGGTAGATTTAAGAAAAATAAATAGGGCTAATTACAATGAAACAGGAAAACAGGCTAATAAGCAGAAATTGATACCATATTTATTGCCATTTAAATGGAATTTTTGATATTTTATGTATTAAAGATAAATAATACATTTCTATGTGCTAAGTAATTACATATTTCTATTTAATTTATAGTAGATTATGGACCCTTTACTAAAGAGATTTTTTATACACCTCTATTTTTGTGTGTTTGGTTTATAAATTTTATTTCCTAATATGCTTATAAAATTTTAAAATTTGAGACTGCAAAAATGTGGGAAGCAATTGAAACTCCAGATCTTCTTGCAAATATATTCCTGTTTCTGAGTAGTATATTGCACCCCTTTGCCCTGAAGTTTCTGGATACACTCAGAGAAAGTTCAGTTTACTATCTGCCTATTCTGTGATGAAGACTAACCTGATAACAATGAGAAAACATTCAAATGGCGTCAGAATGCTCTCAGACTTAACAACAATACTGGGTTCTAGAAGTCAGTAGAGTAATAACTTCAAATCCCTGAAGGCATTTAGTTTTCAACCTTAGAAAGTAAGCTAATGATAAGTAAAATTGGCAATAAAATATACTAAACAAATTCAACTTAAAATAGTATTTTAGAAGTACACTATCTGAAGAAAAAGAATAGTTAAAAAAAAAAAAAAGGGGAACCCAAAAAACAGAGTAAAAAAAGAACAGATGGATTCCGTTTAATGCCTACTGTTCACTAAAAGATGTTACAGAAAGGATCTTCTGTTCATGTAAAGATTATAAAGAGATATAATAATATAATAAGAAATTACTATTGAGTCAGGAAAACCATAACCTAAAATCCAGCTAACTCAGCATATTTAATGACATTTATATTGTAAGCAGGCTGATTTGGAGGGAGAAGTAAGCAGATCTTGTAGAATGTCCTGAGTTAGATACTGGATGGAAAATTAGGTGAGGTCAAAGCTGAAACATAAAGCATATTTGTATATGTAAATTTCGGCCTGTGCATTTAGACACTTTTGAGGAGTGTAAACCTCTTCGTCTCATTGGCATGGAGGCTGGTGAGCTTATGTTTATCAGAGTTAATAGAGTCATATTGATCTTTCTGTGCTACCTATCTGTATCCCTGCAAGGATTGGTTTTATGATGAATGGCTTTGAGTTTTCTGACTTTGGGTAAGTTTATCAGTTGAATTAGGACTGTGTTGCTCTGTAGCCCACTTTTCTTGATGGCCTCTGAGGAGAAA
Organism: Sapajus apella; assembly: GCF_009761245.1. NCBI lineage: Eukaryota > Metazoa > Chordata > Mammalia > Primates > Cebidae > Sapajus > Sapajus apella. Next base: position 20,921,786 of record NW_022436947.1, read on the forward strand.
CACCGTCCACTGAAGTTGGAGAGAGATATCTATAGTTGGCCAAATTCACTCAAGTAAGAAAATGCAACATGATGTTTTAAACATGCAAGGAATCAGAAAACACTATTTCTCTTGTAAACCCTTTCTTTGGGAAAATACTGGGGACTGTTCCAAGGAAGAAACATAAAAAAAGAAATGGCATCCATGAAACAAGAGATTCCCAAAGGTGAGTCGTGGAAGTGAGTTCACAGTATTTACAGCTGTACAGTCAAAATTAGAATAGAAAGATCAGGGGCTATGAAAGAGTGACATCCAATGGGGAAAAAGGTACCTGATGTGCCTGGGAATTTGGAACAATGATTATGCCTTAACAGATATGCTGGAGCATATTTAAAGAATAGCCAAGGAGACACATATAACCCAAATGAGTAATAATTCAGAGAAACCTTTTTACAAGGAAAACCTAATCCTAGTACATTAGTACGTAACTAATATTACATAACTATGTAATAACTAATTATATGATAATTACATAAATAATACATAATCATCCAACAATTTTAATATTGGTAAGGTGGGGAGGTTCAGAGGTTTGGATTATAGGGTAGAGTAGAAGATTTAAAAGTTCTAAATCACTCATAAGAGGATATCAACAAATATTCTCTGAAAATTATATCAAAAATTGTTTGCTCCAGGAAGTAAGACTGGTGGTAGGGAATTTGTGGAAAGGACATTACTATTAAAACATTAAGCCATGTTTAAAATATGTATTTTATTTAAAAAAATTAAAAACAATTTTTGAAATAATCTACATATTTTAAGGATCTGTTTCGTTTATATTGCTTTCTTATACATTTTATTCAATTCTTCTAATAACACAATTATTATTCTATAGAGTTTCATAAGACCTAACTTCTTATTTAGATTTTTCAGATAGGCATTTGTATCTTGGAGATGTTAAATAACTTCCCTTCAGTCACATTTTTTAAGTGGTGTAAGTAGAATCCGAGTCTTTTCCTGATTTAGTGTTCTATTTGTATTCATTGCTCTTAATTACAATTTTGGTTGCTAGTTTAATACATTTTCTACACAAGGATTTATTTTACTGAGAATGTCTAAAAGCAATGTTTTATCTTCATTGAGGAAATACTTGTATAATGTAGTATGTCAAAACAGATGAAAAAATTTATCCACTCAGTAATTCCTATTTAAATTGTCAAAAACACTGGGGCTCTTGAGTGGATATAATCAAGCTGGATAAATTTATAATGTTTATATCAATGTTCAACTGCTGACAACATAATATTGTTTTTTTAAACATTGAATTGTAGGAAAAATATGTTTTGTGGCAAGTTAGAAAACAAAAGAAAATGGGCTGTCCCTGTGGAGATCTGCACTGTGTCCAAGAACAGAGCTCTCTTGTCCTGCAGTGTTAACATCAAGGATACTCTAAGCACCTGTGAGAAATGATCTCAACCATGCTCATAGCTCCTAGGATGCAGCTCATAGAATTCAGAGAAGCAATGGGAACAAGTGGCCTTAACAAAAGATAATTTAGGCTCTCGGATCATGCATCCAATTGTGTCGTAATCCTTTTATTCAAGCTTGCTTAAAGTGATAAATTATGAGTGCAAAGCTGATGGACACTGCATAAATATAATATGTGAATGAAAGGACAAATTTGATTTCTTTTTTTTTTTTTTTTTTTTTTTTTCAGAAGAACAGGACCAAGGAAATAAAGAGCATAACATGTAGCTACTCTCTTTTTTTCTGTGTTGGAGTTGTGAGTTTTATTTCCTCTGGCCTAATTAAAAACAAAAAACAAAACACAGTTTTACTGACTACAGAAAGAATATGTTGTAAAAGACACCCTATCTAAACAGATGACTTCAACATAAATATAAAAACCAAAAAGTGTATGTATGTATATATAGTGTGGTTGTGGAATTAATTACCTAACCCTGTTCACTAAAGGTATTGGGGATCTCTTCTGTCGTGGTCCTGTCTAGAACTCTTTTTTATTTATTTTGAAAATTTGTTAATTTTCTCCTACTAAGACAGTTACAAATCAGTTCACATTTTTTTCAGGTAGATCTTTGGATAAACTTAATATCAACATTGCAAAGAATTCTGTTTTTATGAAATTATTTAAACTTCAGTTATTGATATGCCAAAATGCCATTGGCTTCTTTTAAATAGCTTTGATTTTCCAATTTTTATTGTCATTGAGATTTTGGAATTGATGGAGACATGACTCCTATTGTGTCCAAATATTTTTGTTAATAACTTCTCTTTTATTGTAGCCTTAACCTCTGGGCTCAAGCAATCCTCCTATCTACGCCTTCCAAGTAGCTGGGACTTCAGATGCATGCCACCATGCTTGGCTAGTTTTTAAAATTTTTGTAGAGAGAGAGTCTCACTATGCTGCCCAAGCTGGTCTCAAACTCCAGCGTTCAAGTGATCCTCCTACCTCAGTCTCCCAAGGTGCTAGGATTATTTATGTAAACCACTGCACCTGACAGTCACAGGCCTCTTATAAGGACAGCAGCCATAATATATAGGGCCAACCATAAGCCAATATGGCCTGGTCTTAACTAAGGACATCTTTAACCACCGAATTTCCAAATACGATCACATTTATACAACTTTATTGAGGCTTAAACACTCATAGTTTTGATATGTTTTTACTTGAAAGTGAATACTAAATACATAATTTGTTTTACTAGAAATTAGTGTTTATTAGAATAAAGAAAGAGCTTTGTAATCAATTAGATGTGTTCAAATTCCCTCCTTCTCTTTTGACCTTGAGTTGATTAGTGATCCACTGTTTTTGTTAAATCCAGTTACTAATTATCTCAGGTAAATTCAGATGAGCTGACTGATTCAAACGCAAGAAATGGCAGGTAGATGTCATCCCCTCCCTCTTTACATCTGTATTTTTAAAGGAGTAGAGACTCTAACAAATATACCCAGAGACAAGTGATTCTTTTGTCAAGTTAGGTAAGTTAATACAACATTATAAAGTCATTTGGACTGATTTTTTTTCTATTTATATTTTCTATGAGGGAAATAATGTGTAAATCAATACTTTGTCTTCAGAGTAGGATAATAAATGCCATGCATAAAAGGCTTGTCCTCCTAAGTGTTGGCCTAAGAAGTTGCCAGGATTTGGCTAAAATTCCCCATTACTGAGACATTGACCTCATTCTCCAGGGATGAGTCAAACATCAATAATGTAGTTAATATTCATTTTTTATTTGTCTGGACTGAAGACTTGTTGTGACTTGAAAAGGGAAGTTTAAGGAAACTGCAAGTGATTTACTGATGGATGACTTACTATTGCTAACTGGTATCCTTAATGTTCCACTGGACTACATTTCCTCTAACTGGAGCCAGTTGCTTCTCCATCCATTTTCTTTCTTTGTTATTTTGTTTTTAACATGACCAGACAAAAATACCTCTGTTGATCTATTCGGCCCCATCATGCCTGCATTGTGAAGATTCTCTGCTGAGGTCCCGATTCTCACTGTTAAACCAGACCCAACTTGGCTTTTTATAAAAATGCTGTGTAGTTGAATTTCACATCTGGAGTTGACCATACTCTTTTCACTTAATTCCTGGTAATGTAGGATAATACTTGACAAGGAAATTTTGGTTCCTTTATTATATTTTCAGAAATCCCAAGAACATAAAATGCTGAATTATCTAATAGACCTGTACTTTAAAAAAATGGATTCAAATACTTTAAATTCCAATATATTCTTCCAAATTGCCTTCATATTGACAGTAACATTATATATAAAACATTCATTTATTCATTAGTTTATTCAACCATACATATATTGTAACACTCAAGAAGATACACATTCTTGAATGTATAGATATCAAGAATATATAAGAATATATATCTCAGGAACCTATAAAATCAAGACTGTGGCAATAGTGTAGGTATAAACAAATAGGTAAAAGCCAAGAAAAGAATGGCTAGAAATAGACCCTTCGCATACATGGTCAACTGATTCTGTTCTCAAGAATATATATCTTCTTGAGTGCTACAATAGGTATAACATCTTTTTGCCTTCCCAAATACATGTTTCTGTATCCTGTTCTCTGTCCTAGGAGGATCACCTGCTTAATCACATGAATGAGCACCTTTAATCTCTGGCTTCCAATTGAGTTCAACCTCAGAGCCCTGACAAAATTGCAGAGGGAGAAAGAAAACTAAAATTAAGGTTCTTCTTCTGTTTTGTTTCCTTGGGCTAGATGTATCCCAAGAAGCACACAGCTCCTCTTTTCTTCCAGGTTCCAATAACTAGTCTACTCCTCTTAATTCTTCGGCTAAGAGCCTCAGTGTTGCTAGCCCCAGTGTACAAAAATACACTTCATGAACTCCCTCTCCAAATCGCACCTAGTAAGTTTGTCCTTCACTAAGCATTCCTTGAACTATCCTACATTGAGTGTATTATCCCTTTCCTGCTTGGCCCTAACTGACCCAAGAGCATTTCAATTGCTAAACTTTATTTTGGCTGCTGGGAATACAGGAGGGAAAAACACAGTAAAAGAATAACTGCTCTCACAAAGAAAAGCTCAAAAACCAGATGGCTTCACTGGTGAATTCTAGCAAATACTTTAAAAAGAAAAACAGAAAATATGAATAGACTTTTTAACAAAAAGAGGCTTATAAAAATAGATACTTTAGAACAACAATTATATATTTAGCTTACAATTCTATGAGTAGAAAAATTGTGCTGACTCTGATGGGTGCCTTTTTTTTTTTTTTTGGTCTTGAATGAGCTTATGCAGGCATTTGCAGTCAGGTACTTGTCGGTAAGACTGTCTTTTCCCCATGTGGTCTTTTGATCCCAAGCAGGGAGCCTGGGCTTGTTTGCATGACAACCAGTCAGAAGGAAGAAGCATGCAAGGTTGCCTTGTATGCCAGCTTGGAAATGGCATATCATTAATTATGACATATTCCATTGGTCAAAGAAAGTTGTACCAACCAGAGGTTCTCAATGGGAGGAATTATTCAGTCATATTGCAAAGGTAAGGTAAGGCTATGGATGAAATCTATTACAATTACCTAAATTCAATATACACTTAGTTGTAAATCAACACAGAAATCTTTACCTGTGAAAATGGCCCAACACTTTCATTTTTTAAGCTTTAAGGAGTCTTTAAATATGTTTTGCAAAAAAGTTACTTGTCAGACATATGTCTTGGGGACATTTTCTTTTAATCTGCAGTATGCTTATTTATTTTCTTAATGTTTTATTTTGATAAGCACAGAATTTTAATTTTGATGAAGTTGTATTTATCATTTTTATATGGTTAGTGCTTTTTTTCATAACATCTGATATATCTCTGCATACATTAATGTTGCAAAAATAATCTTTACATATTCTTCTAAAACATTATTTCATATTTTTTCATTTAGGTCTATGATGCTCTTCAAATTAATTTTTGTTATAGTACGAGGTAGTAGTTGAGGTTCATTTATTTCCCATATAGTTATCTGACTATTTCAGCACCATCTGCTGAAAAGACTTTCCCATCAAATTGCTTTGAATCTTGTCAAAAATTAATTGACCATGTATGTGTGGATCTTTTTCTAGTCATTCTTTTTTTGGCAGTGATCTATTTGTTTATATCTAATACTATTACTGCAATCTTGGTTTTATAGTAATTCTTGAGATCAAAGAATATAAGTCCTCCAAGTGTGCTCCTCTTTTTAAAGACTGTTTCAGGTATTCTATATACATTAAATTTTCATATACATTTTATAAACTGCTTGCCCATTTATACAAAAAAAAAGATTACTGAGTTCTGATTAAGGGTATATTGAATCTAAATAACTATATGTTAAAGAGACAAACAACTGACTTCAAAAATGAGCAGAATGCTTGAAAAAAATACTTCACAAATTTTATACATGAAGGGCTTAAGCTTGTGAAGCCGGTCTCAATATTATCAGGCACCTGGGGAATTTAAGTTAAAACTACGATGAAGTACTACTTTACACCAAAAAGAACTGCTGATATCAAAACAAGTGACAACAGGAAATGGGGGCAAGCGTGGAACAGCTGGGATTCTCTTTTTGGCAGTTTCCTAAAACTAAACTTCCATCCTTCCTGTGGTGTACAGCATTGCCACTCTTCTGCAATCCCCCAGGAAAAATGAACACATCGGCCTCCAAAAAGAACTATGTTAGACTGTTTCTGGTAGCTTTATTCATAGTTACCTAAAACTAGAAATAAACCAAATGATGTTGACAGGAGAGTGAATGTACAATTTACAATCTACACACACAATTGAATACTACTCTACACACACAATTGAATACTACTCAAAATGAAAAGGATTAATACATTATTGATCCATATAACAACATTAAGTCTCAAAAAACATTGAGTAAAAGAAGTCAGACAAAAAAGAGCTTATACCCTATAATTTTTATGTATATGAAGTTCAACAGCAGGAAAAGCTAACCAGTGGTGATAGAAATAGGACCAGTGGTCACAGTTAGAGTGGGAAAGTTTGGAAGAAAAATGTATGAAGAAATTTTCTGGAGTGAAGAAAATATGATATATCTTAATTTGGGTGATAGTCACACAAGTGTGTACATTTGTCAAAACTCTTTGAACTGTATACTGACAGTCTATAATTTCACTACATATAAATTATAATTCAGTAATCATAATGATAAAATATGACCAAATGAAAAGAAATTATTCTTGAAGAATGTGAGGACTGCAGTTGTGCCTATATGTACTGCAATAGTCCTCCTTTAACTTTACTGCAGGACAAGGCAGAATAGGAGGAGCCTAAAGGACTCCCTCATTTCCCAGTTTTTGGAAAAACTTCTTCCTTCTGCTGAAGTATAGTACAAATAATTTCACTTCAACAATCAAGACTAATCATCAAGCCACGTTATCCAAACCACCTCCCAACACTTTTGCTTATTTTTACAATGTCTTTCAATTCTGACAATAGCTGATGGTATTTCTAACCTTTAATTCCTTGAAAACTCTTTGTTCAATGGTGGAAATATGCTTCCCATAAATAGTAATACCACTAAACCTACATGACTCAGAATCATGAGAACATAAGGCAACAATCAGTGTGAAATCACTACAGTTAAACAAGATAGATGTAACTCCTACTTCCACACTTCGTTATACTGATCCAGGAATTTTGATTTGTTTAAGAGAAGCAGCACCATATATTTATTGGTACTCCTAATGTGTAGTGTATATTAGAGGACAGTGCTCTAATATCACAAGGTATTATTTCCTGTAAAGCAATAATGTTAGTTACTTCTAGATGATAGTATATATGGCAAACTACTAATAAATCTTCAGCCATTTGCCTTATTTTTTTAAAAAAACAAGGAATATTTTGGTCAGAGTAATGTTGCATGGAACCCTATAATAGAATATAAGATAGTAGGAATCCCTTAGATAATTCAGTTGACCAGAAGAACAAACAGAGGAGAAGAATCTAAATTCAGAGTTCAAACCTATTCTGTTGATAGAAAATTGTTGCCTGTGAAGATAAGAGGCATCTGTATAATCTTTGTGTCACCAGTTGGCTTTCTGGTTGCTCTCGGGTTGGTACTACGTTTGAATCACAGAGGTGGCTGCTAACGTGAAAGTACTGGCTGCTTAGTGGTAGAGGCCGCCAATTAAACCTTGTGGGAGATTTTATATTAAAGGACAAATGATAACTCTGTTACTATGGTGATTTGTTCAAAAACTTATTAACACTGATGTGCCTGAAAAAAATTGGCAAATTTACATAAAGTGGGCTATTTTGTCTATGTGGTTATTGAGAGACTCATTCAGAAGGGAATTTGTGAATTTCATATGAGGCATACATTTCTTGCAATGTGGGCCTGTTAACAGACATAGATAAAACACCCCCACAGCCCTGGATCTCCTAGAAAATCCACTGAATTGGCAGAAACCTATCATTTTGTTATGGATCAAAAAGGTCGTGCTGCCTGATGTACTAGACGCCAATACAATAATGCCAGGTTTTTGAAAAAAGAAAGTTTTATATTGAAAGTCGACTCTCAAGGAGACGTAAATCAAGCTCGTCTGTCTCCCCATGCTGGCTTCAATGCAGTCTTTTTATTAGAAATGGTTCAGGGTATAGATTCTGAAATTAGTAGGTGATTGGTGGAAGAAAAGGGGAGGTCTGCAAAGTCCTTGGACATGTGCAGTTCATGCTAACGCATGGGTTGCATGTGCAAAGTCAGGGGCAATTAGTGCAAAACACGTGGTGGAATTTCCAACTGTCATGTCAGTAAGCTCCTTCTGTGCAAACTCGTCAGCCATCTTAGCTCCTACAGATTTCAACCAGTTGTTTTTTGATCTCACAAAAAGAGGGCATTTCAGCATTGCAGCAAGTCGTTTCTTTTCTTATCTGCAAGCTCAAGAATTTTTGTTAGTTACCAGATTCTTACTCTTTGAGACACAGTTTTAGTTTTAGCTTTTCAGCAACTTGTTTCTTTTCTTATATGCTATCCTAAAAATCAAAGAATGTAGTCATTGGTTTCTTTAACTCTTTGGGCCACAGTTTCAACTTCATGAGATATATTTCCCATAACTGACATCCATATGCCAGACTAAAGCATTTGAATATCTTCTTTGTCTTACTTATCAGAACATATTAGCATTATATAATCAGTATAGTGTGTAATTTTGATGTTCAGTGGCTATGCTAATATAATTAAAATCTCTCTGAATTTTGGATTACTACATGGTAAAGAGCAGAAGCATTTATGTAAATCCTAGATAAGAAGGAGTTGGCTTATTGTTGTCACTGCTTTGTAAAAGCCAACTGTTTCTAGTATTCTCTTTTTATTGGAATACATATAATTTTCTAGATCGCTGGATGCATAGCAGGGTCCAGCAGTTATATAATTTACTCAAATTAAAAGACCACATTCATATTAGCAGGTCTCTTTAGTATGAGCCAAATAGTCACTCTAAAGGGGAATATGACAGTATCACCCTAGAATTTTCCACTAGGATGAAATGTTCTTTTAGATTGACTATTTTGAGCAGTGGTGGGAGAGCCAGGACTTCTACTTGCCTCCTCATACAAACCTAGCTCCAGATATTCAGAGTTGTTGAATGAATTTATTCCAAATACACACTAAGGAATTGGAGAAATAATCAAATTACTAAGAGCCAGCTGGGTCATGTATTGGCAGCAATCTAGCCAAAATTCAGTTTATCAATGATGCTCCCTCCCACTTTGGTCAGGAGATGGATAAGAAGTTCACACGTGGTGGATCAACTCCAAATGTCCTTGTCCTCTATGTATTTGGATTCTTTTAGCTAAATTCGTACTCAGGTAGGATCTAATCAAGGAAACAAAAAGCAGACTTAGTACTGTATTTAAAACATAAGGAATATAATACATGGGATTAGTTAAATAGATGGTGGAATATCTGTGAATGAATGATGAGAAAAAGCTAGCTTCTTGCTATTGCTGTTATCATGCATCAGCATGGATGTACAAAGAAAGGAGGCAGATTTGCTAGAAGTCAAGCATCACAGAGTCAATTAGAAGAAGCTGAAACCACAGTAGACCTGTCTTGTGAAAGCTGGGGATAGGGACAAGATGGCAGTCGTTGAACTACTGTGTGTGAAAAACAGAGAATGTGTAATCTAAATATTCTGGCTTGTCCCTCCCATGTTCCAGGCTGCCTCTAGTCACTCTTGTTAACTGAACGAAATGGCAAGGCAACTTGTAGAACCTGGAAATACAGCTGATAGAACTCATACCTGCTGCAATACAGTACAGAACAGGAAATAGGTGAGAAATAAAGCTTAGGTCAAATAGGCCAAAGAATGGCACATTATACCAAAGGTTCTGATGATCCATTGCTGAGAAATAAACCATACTGAAACTAAGGAGCTTAAAACAATGACAATTTATATTTTGTTCATGAATAGGCAAAAATGTGCAGGGCTCTGCTATACTCAGTGTCAGCTAGGGTGACCTGGAATCATCTGACATTTTGCTTACTCACTTGTCTAGTGCTTGATGCTGGTCATCTACTGGGACCTCAGCTGAGGCTGTGCCTCGAACAGTTCTATCTGGCCTTTCCATGTGACAGCTTGGCATACTCACAGTATGGTGGCTTGATTCCCATGGTGAATACCTTGTGAGGAACAGGTTAGGAGCTGTTACTTCTGACATAATCATGGGCCTGTCTGAATTTCAAGGAGAGAGACCATAGACCTATACTTTTTGGTGGAAAAGTGTCAAAATCATATTATAAGAGGGACATGTGAGATGGAATATATTGGTTTGGATATCTTCAGAAAGTATACCTGACATATCAAGAAATGTGTAGAATTCTGCTTCTTTTAGTTCTGGCAGCTAACTGAGTATATTATTAGCCAACTAACAAACCCCCAAATTATATTATATCACACAGCTTTTCGAATTCTGAATCCCTGGTATGTGTGTCCAAATTGCTGAACTTAGCCTTCTGCTCCATCATCTTAGAATATATCCCCACATATTTCTCAGGTTGTTCCCAGTATAAATTCTCAAAATTTTGAGATTTGAGTTTGTACTTTTATGGGTTTAAATCTATGTTATTTATTTATTTGACAGAGAATTGCTGTGTCTTGTAGGCTGACAATGGCACAATCATGGCTCACTGCAGCCACTTCCAAGGTTCAAGCGATTATCTCACCTCAGCTTCCTAAGTAGCTTGGGATGACAGTCTTGCGCTATGATGCCTGACTAATTTATTTTTATTTTTTGTAGAAACAGGGTCTCCCTATGTTGCCCAGACTGTTCTCAAACTCCTGGGCTCAAGTGATCCTCCCAACTAAAACTCCCAATGATTTGGGATTAGAAGCATGAGCCACCATAATCAGACTGGGTTTAAATTTATTTTTTTCCTTTGAGGTATCCTGGACACTGACTTTACAAGACTTGAGGGTGTTTTGAAGTAAGTAATGAAAAAATTTGCTTTCCTTTGCCAATAAAGTGCCTTAGTGATGTCATCACAACAACTTTAAGGAAAACATCAAGAGCCTCAAAAATTAGGAGGTATTTTTCTCTTTCTAAGGAAGGTCTTGATTCCTATTATGTCTTCCATTAAATGAACAGGCCCCCCCTTTTGTTTCAAACATGAGTCTAGTCCAAACTGTGAATTCAGCTGATGTTATAGTTTGGTAATTATAGATTAAATCTATGGCTACAAGTAATAACTTTACTATAGTAAGATAAATTTCTGATATCCTGGTTAGATTTTGTATGAGTAATTTTTGAAATCAAGTTTATAGTTCATTCTCTAAAATTTTTGGCCTATTTAAAAACAATCCAACAAGACTTTCTTGTATTACTCATTATCATATATTATATTATGATGTCTTGCTTGCCCTTCAAAGCCTTGCCTTCAATAAACTTTTCTACCTAGGCGATCAACGATTATTATTGCCTGTAATCTAAAGATGTAATAGAGGTCAGATTGTAGAAACCACTGAAAACCATTATTGTTATTATTAATGTCACTATTATTTATCCCTTTCTATGAGACAGGCAGGGATATCTTAGTGAGTTTTTAACAGAAGTGTAAATAATCTGAATTAATTTTTAATAGTCTTATTCTAGATGCTCTGCTAAGACTAGATTATAGGAATAAATACAAAAGCAGGGAAGCCAGTATGGAATCTATTGAAATGATACATTTGTACCAAACTATAGTGAAAGTGGACATATTTTGAAGGTGAAGCCAATAGACTTGGCCGAGTAATTGCAAATGAGATATGAGAGAAAGGAGCCAAGAGGGAAAATAATGTTACTATTTACCAGTATTGGGGAGACCAGATGCTTAGGAGGATAAGACATGGTGGAGATGGGGTTGGGTATCAGAGTTCTACTTTAGATATAAGTTTGAGGTGTTTATCAGACATTAAAATTTAGACACCAAGAAAGTTGTTAGATATTTGAGCTAGAGTTCAGGGAGAGGCTAGATGTAACGTTTAGAAACTGACAGCATATAAGTGCTGTCGATTATAACATTTATAACTGCCAGCATGAGAACGATTAATTGAAATATTGAAAGGATATAAGTCATGGTGCAAAGGAAAATTGGGATATAGTTTATGAAGTCCTAAACAAAGAAAGTAAGTTTTGCCAGGAGAAGGGAATTAATAAAATGTCAAATGGGACAGATAAAGGAAAGATGCAGATGTGGGCTTAGAATTGACCATTGGCTGTGACAATAGCATTCACTGGTCATATGAAAAAGAGCAGTTTCCATGGAGTAGAAGCAGTGAAGACTTGATTGTACCAGGTTCAAAAGAGAAATACAGAAAGTGAACACAGAAAGCACAGTCAGAGTTTCAACAGGTATTGGAAATGTTGAAGTCATTCGTTTATCTTTCGAAATTAAATTTCTATCTTATAATAACTAATATATTAAGTTGTGCAAAAGTAATTGCAGTTTTTGCCATTAAACCACAATTACTTTTGCACCAACTTTAATATTTCTATTTTTATATCAGTTCCATTCTGTGTCTATTTTGTAGTAATTAATTTATTATTAATTAACTACCGTCCATGAAAGATAAAGTTGTTTGCACTATAAACCTCAATTGAATTTGTCCCTCCCTAAATATTTAGAAAAGATTTTTATCTGGTTACCTTGTAACACTTACATTTCTGCAACTAAACTTACTGTAGTCTGCAACTACAATTCTCCTTATTTCAAAATCTTAATGTTATATTTATATGACTTCAGTAAATATCACCAGCCCTTCTGAATGGCTTCGTTATTTCTGAATTATACATTTTAACCCTCTTTTCGTTAGCAAAGTTTAAGTAAGTAGTTTTTCATAAAAAGGCTCACGAAGGTGTCTTTGAGCTTTTTCATATTTGAAAATGTCTTCCTTTTTTATATATGAGTGAAAATTAGGGTGAATATAATTTTCTTGGTAATAATATTGCCTCAATACTTTAAACATTTTCCTGTACTGTTTCTGATTTTGTGAATGTCTTAGTCCAGCCCAATTTCCTGTTTTCAGGTGACTTTCTTTTTCTACCTAGATGAATTTTGATCTTTCTAACATTCAACGTGTAACTCAAAGTTGATTTTATCTTTTAACTCATTTTGCTATAATTGGCATATTTTAATCTATTGATGCAAGTTTTCATTACAGCATATTTTGCTTTGTCATTTCTCTGAATACATTCTTCAGGTTCAATTGATGCATTCTCCATTTTAGGAAGCTTCTGTTGGATCATCAGTCTCTTTGGACCCCATTATCTCATTCTTATCACTTTAATCTCTTTGTCCTTTACCTCAGTGTTTAAAGTAACAGTACAGATTTCAGCAATGACTAATCTTTCTTGCTATTTATAATTCATTTTATTAGATAAGCTACAGTATTATTTTAGCTTGTAATATATTTCCTTTCCTCTGCAATCTTTTATTCCATCATTATTAAACAAGAAGCACATGTGTGTATGCATGTGTGTGTTCATAAAATTTTTAATACTGAAGTAGTTTTCTGAGTGTTTGTATTAGAGGAGTTTTTTTTTCACTTTTCTACCAATTTGATTACCTAGTGTTTTCTTCATTAAGATTTGCATTCTTTTTTCTTTGATAAAAAGAAAAACCTCAGCAAAAACAGTTTAAGTTTGTTGTCTAAGAAAATCAATACATAGATGACCATTAGATCCTAAATCTTTTCTTTTTTCCTGGTCTAGGTAGGTATTATTCTGTTCTGTTATGTTCTTATCTGTGCTTGGGTCATTCAAAGAGTAGAAACTTCCTCAATTTTTGCCATTGCAAACTGTGAAAAATAACTACCTAGGCTGGCTATTAGGCCTTATATTCAGTAGGTGGCCATCTCTATTTGAGTTAGTTTCTTCCTTTTTTCTGGCCTGGTCTTGCTATTTTGTTTCAGAAGTCCAAGTACTTTTATAAGCCATAGACAATAAATTAAAACAGGCTTCATCTATGCTATGGTATTTTCTTACATATTTTGACAAATTAATGGTTAATATGGCTAGTATCCTTTCAGTGCCATTGCTAAGCTGCTTCTCTTAGGGCTGCTCGAGGGTGTATGGATGGAAGGTAGACGTGGAGAGCAGGAATGAGGCAGGGCATGGAGTGAGAGAAACTTACTCTTTAGGGCCCCCAGCTTGGCTAGGCCTCTGCAGAAAAAAGATATTTTTCCTGTAAACAAGAGTTCCAGCAATGTTTTTCTGACCAGTCATTCTGTCACACTTTCAATGTTTTCCTGACCAGTCATTCTGTCACACTCTCAAGACTGTGACTATGTGATCCTTAGTCACAATCTCTTTCCAGGACAGCTTCCACTTCTTCAGACCTTCCCTCTGTCAAATGTCATTGCAGTGACTGCAGAGATTTTTTTTTTTTTTTTTTTTTGAGATGAAGTCTCACTGTATAACCCAGGCTGGAGTGCAGTGACGTGATCTTGGCTTACTGCAACCTCTGCCTTCTGGGTTCCAGCAATTCTCCTGTCTCAAACTCTACAGGCACCCACCACCATGCCCAGCTAATTTTTATATTATTAGTAGAGATGGATTTTCACCATGTTGGCCTGGGTGGTCTTGAACTCTTTGTCTCAAGTCATCCAACCACCTGGGCCTCCAAAAGTGCTGGGGTTACAGGTTTGAGACATCACCCCTGGCCCCTATTTTTAGTTTTGAGTTTAGGCGAGATGTCTTCATTTATGTTTGCTTTTGCCAGGAGCCAAAGATACTATTATCTGGAACCACTGTAGCCTCTTTAAAACTTCCACTCTCATATGCTCACATCTTGGTGTGGACTAAAGTCTCAGTTTCCAGAGCTTTGGTCCCCTGTTAACTTCTGCCCCAGGTGAAACAATAAATGGCATTTATTAAACAGATCTTGTTTAGTTTATGTATTTATTGTTGTTTGATTGTTTATTTTGCACTTTATTGTGATTTTCTTCTGTGAGCCCATTAACGCTTTTAAAAGAATGTTTGTGGTCGTAATTCAAGATTATTTGAACTGTAGTAGGGGACACCTTTTCCTGTCTCCAATAGCCTTCATAAATCAGAAGTCTCTTAGCATTCAATATTTATTGCTCATATTTAAACATGTTTTCCAAATATGTGTAAAATATATCAGCATCTATATTTACGAGAAAATAATCATACTTCTGATTCCCTTAGCTATGTTCTGCCAAATTTGGTCAGAGAGTCTGTCACTTTCTTACCACCAGTCTTTCTACCACTGATTTTGTCTGGCAATTTATGTCTAGATTTGTTACATTTTCACATTTATATATATCTATACTTAACATTTAGATTTTCAGATTTATTTGTTCATGTTTTTTTTTTCCTGCAACCCTATTCTTTACTTTGAATTAAATTTTCCTCTCACTGAAGTGTATACGCTAGGAATTTTTTCGTTAAACTTTTAGGTGATACACTCTGAGAGTTTTCATGTTTGAATTAGCTGTGCTTCAGACTTGTACTTGCTTAGCTACAGAATCTGTTTTTTCTCCTTTGAAAATGTTCATTGTTTCCTGTATTCTACGGTTGGTGAGAAGTCTGAAATAAGTTTAATTTTTGTTTATGATAAATCTGTTTTTTGTATGAAAGTTTTGTTACTTTTGTTTATTCATCTTCTAATTTTACTACACATATTTATTTCTAAATAACTGTTTTATCTTTTTATGCTTACCACTTAGAGACCTTTTCAGTTTGTCTATGCATATCTTTCCTTGGCTTCGGACTATTCTTTTTTGTTTCTTTAAAGGCAACCTGTCTTCCAGTTTCTTTTACCCTTCCTTTTCTATTAGAAGGACTTGGAAAGTCTGCCTTCAATTTCTATTTCCTTTATCTTTCTTATGGACATTTTTCACAATTAATCCCTTTGTGATGCATTCTTGAAAGACTTCGTGGCTCCATTTTCTAGAAAAGTAATATGCTATTTAGCTCTTTTTTTATTTATTTAAGGAAAATAAACCCAACATAACTATCATTGTATATATTATTTCAACAACCAGTACAAAAATTTTGCCTATGTCTATGTATTTTTTTATTTTATGGATTTTTAAAATAAACTTTAATCTTGATGATTATATTGTTTATACTTAATTCAAAATTGAATTCCACAGATTAATTTTATATCATATTTTAAATTTCTGAGCATTTATTTATTAAACACAATATTTATCTAAGCTCCTGGAGAAGCAAAGTAAATGCATGGAATTTTCTGCCTTTGCTCAGGAAGATAGACGCAGCCTTATAATGATGAAAATAATAAAAAGCAGTGCAGGGAAGTTATGACATAGAGTTATCATAAAAACTCCAAATTGAAGCTTTGGGATTATGATATGGAGGAGTGGATTTAAGTCTTTGTTCATGTTAGACCTTTATAGTTCATGCAATTATAATTACTTTTGGTTTGTTGCTATAAGTTTTTTATATTATTGGCTTTCCTCATATGCTTGTTGAGTTTTGCATGTGCCTTCTTTTTCGTGTTTGACATTTTCTGTTAGACATTCTTCTGTGTCTGTTTGCACAGTTTGTTTAGAAGCTGCTGCAAACTACTAAAGTTTATATTCTGCATATCATTTGTGGAGGAACAAAGTGGCCAGAGGGCTGGAGGGGAAAGGCTTGCAGGTAACTTCTGGCTAGGGTCTTCCCAATCCTCCTGGAAACTACCAGTGACGTGAGACACTGCTCTGATGAGTTATTTGTAGGTGCATCTGTGCAGAAGAAAAATGATTCCAAATAAAAGCTTGATGATGGAGAAAGGCATGAAGAGTGGCATAAATGAAAAATACCTGAGCAGAATTAAAAAAACACTTTTTATATTGGAAAGCAAAAAATAATTAACTATGATGTGTGAGTTTTAAAGCAAACAAACTAATAAAAGTTATACTAACAATAGCAAAAGTTGAGAAAGGAGGTAAGTGGAAATCAGCTTTGGTAAGGTCCTCACATTGAGAAGCGGTAAAACTACTTATTTAAGGCAGGCTATAAGCAGCTAGAGCTGGACATTTTCAGTCTACATTAAAAACTAAGAACTAAAGGAATAATACAGAAAGGTATAAATAATATACGAACAAAGGAGGTCAAACAAAATAGTGATATTTCATTATTCAGGGGAATAGTAGAAAAGAAGAAAAAAGAAATAAATCATACATGGAGCAATTTGCAAATAAATAGAAAAATGGTAGATGTAAATCTATGAATAGGTGATTAAACATAAAAGAAATAAACGATTAAATGACAAAGGTCATTATCTATAAATAGGTGATTAACCATAAAAGAAATAAACAATGAAATGACACAGGTAATCAGAAAGGAGAAGAAAAAGAAAGGCCAGTCATTTTCCCCTTATAAAAGTCATACTTTAGATGACAACATAAATTGAAAGAAAGCCATTAAAAAAATCATATGCCATGAAAATATGAAACTACTAACCAAAAGAAATGTGATATAACTATGGTAATACAAAAACTCCAAACTTTAATGTAGGAAATATTATTAAAGGCAAGAAAAGACATTTTTAAGTAGATAAAACTATCTTTATAAACATGCAGAACCCTAGGGCTCTGACTTGACTGATATGAAATCTATGCATGTAACACAATTGCGCTTGTACCCGTAAATTTATACACATAAAAATCAATAAAATAAATTTTAAAAAAGGAGGCATAGACATATTCAATTTATATGTAGCTAATAACTGCTTCAAAATGCAAAAAGTCAAGATTTAAAGACATAAGAAGGTGAATAGACAAATTTAAAGTCATATTTGAGATTTGAACAGAAATCTTAGCAACAGTTAAACAAAGCTGATACAAAACCATAAAGGATACATAAAAGTTAACCAACTTTTCCTATTTAACATTTACAGAACGCTATGCCAAGAATGGCAGAATGCATATCATTGGTGAGTAAAAAAGGGACACTTCTCGAAATTAGTTATATGCTAACTGCTTAAGCAAGTATAAACAAATTTGAAAGTATTAAAGTAATAATTAATATTTTTTGATCAAAGTGAAATTAAAGTGTAAAGCAACACTAAAATATATTTTTTAATGCCAAAATGCTTAGAAATTAAGCACACACTTCAAAACAACCCATGGGTCAAACAAAACTCACAAAAAATTATAAAATACTTTGAACTCTATAAAAATAATACCACTTATCAAAACTTATCAGATGCAGCAAAATCAGAGAATATAGAGACATTTATAGCTTTAAACACCGATACTGGAAAAGGGGAAGGATGAAGCATATCAAGAAGTAACACATTGAGGTTTATTAAATATCTTATCTTTGAGAATCTTATTCTGCATACAGGAAGGTAATTCTCTTAGCAAGGATCATAATTTCATTGAAAATTTATACATTCTCCATTGTCACAGTGATTCTAAAGTTCTTAAAATGAAAACATATACACAAACAGAAATTAATCACTTAAACAATAAGCACATAAATACTGTGTATAACATAAGCGTATAAAAAGATTGATTTCCTCAATGAATATTATTTAACTATTACTTTTCAGCACCAAATTAAACCTTTTATACTCTGTTCTGATTCTGCTGTTGAGATTCTACAAATTGCATTGACTACGCTTCACCATGGGCTGGCTTCACATTGTCAGACAGTAGAATTAGAGAAAGTATGGGAAGCAGGAGATGTGGAGAAGTGATTCATAAAAGATGGTGCACTACAATCGTGTTTTTTCCTCAGAGGAGTCATGTATTAATTATAATTAACTATTTTAAAAAGATTATTTGTTTTTAATATAACATTATAGAAAACTAGAAAATAAATATAATAAAGTCAATGATCTTCAGATTCTAAACCTGTGAAATGATGCCTAGCAGAGGAATCTATCCTGTTTTAACATTAGGAATAATAGTAAAGAAAATACTATGTATCCAAAGTAATTGGAAATTTACTAGAATGGTTAATAGGCATCAGGTCACACACACACACACACACACACACACACACGCACACCCACATATACGCGTGCATGTACGTGTGCCAAAAACAAGGATTTAGGAAGAGCAGAAGTGTAGGATGGGTAAGTTTGTTGCAGCTTTGGCATTCCTGAATATGTAAACACGACTTCATTGCTCCATGGCTATCTTTCTATCCTATTACCAACTGGTTTATTATCTACTCTAATGTTTTTTCCTTTTAGTTTTCTAGCAGTATATATATATTTTTTTTCTAATATTTTATTTTTCAAAACTTAATTGAAAGATAGTACATTATGCCTTGCTAGCATTTATCAATATTTTGACTTTTTGCCTTTGAATCTATTGGTAACTACTCTTTATGTTTTCTACTTCAAATTATTGAGAATAATATTAATATTTCCTTATACGCTTATTTTATTATTTCAATCCATAATAGAAGTAACAATCAGTTTGGGATCAGATATTAACATTGTTTAATTTCACAGTGGCTGAGGTATTGGTTATTTTTGGCATAGCTGTTGGGGACTACAATTTTAGACTCTAGGATGCATAATATTTAACAAATGCTTGATTGGGACATTTGCTATTTTGCTTCTATACTGATAATAGTGTCTCTTAAAGAAGATACATGAATATCTGGATCAGAATATTTTGTTGTTCTTGTAAAATATACCCATTACTGGATTCCACTCTAGATGTGTTTGATTTGTGTTTCTGTGATTAGAATTGGGAAATATGCATTTTGACTGTTTTTCCAGGAAAATCTAAATACCACAATAATTGAGAAATTCACTAAAACGCAAGTCTAAACCTTCTTGAATGTCATGCATTTCATCCATTCTTCTCTATATTCCAAAGTTTATCCCAATAAGAGATTATGTGTGGGTTCTTTTTGGGAGTAAAACTGTATCCTTCCTACTACAGACTAATGTTTGAAATATAGACACGAGTTTTCGACTGATTTCAAAATACTAGTTTTTCTTTCTGGGAACCTAAATTAGATTTTCAAATATTGTATTTGCGGCAAAAATAAACATTTCTGCCACTTTTTAGAAGATCCAAATCTGAGATTGACGCACAGTGATTTGGTCTACAGTTTGGACATTTACTGAAGCAGCCCAAGAATAAGCATTGTTTTATACTCATCTTGTCTTCAAAGTGGTGGTAAAATAGGATTTAATTCAAACTCGCTTCTAAAAGGCAGACCCCGGCCTGGGCACAGATGTGTTTATCTTATGGTACCTAGAATCAGTGAAGAATGATATGTTTCTGTCAACTTAGCCTTAAAGCAAAAAAAGGAAAACTATACTGAAACAGTCACCTTCAATACCTCCAAGTTTAATAACAGAGGGTATCAATAGCTGTGAGATTCTTGTCATTCTACTGAACAGAAAAATCTCTCCTTGCAATAGTGAAGGAAGGGCCAGAAATAGTTTGCCCAGTAATCCCCAAAGGGAAGAAGTTTCCGTTATAATAACCCAAATAATTTGAAAAGAAAGTTTTCCAGAGCCCAACCCTCCAAGATGTCTACTTTGGTGATATACTTCCTTTCACTTAACTATACTTAAATATTATTTTTGACCATTTAAAAGAATATACAAGAAAAAACCTTTATTAATTATTATTATTTTTTAAAATTTATTTATTATACTTTAAGTTCTGGGGTACATATGCAGATCAGGCAGGTTTGTTACATAGGTATTCATGTGCCATGGTGGTGGTTTGCTGCATCCATCATCCTGTCATCTATATTGGTATTTCTCCTAATGCTATCCCTCCCCAATCCCTCCATCCCCTGCTATTCCTCCCTTAGCCACCAACCCCCCAGGCCCCGGTGTGTAATGTGAATCTTTATTTATTATAAAGATGTTGTTGAAGATATTGTTCACTGTGTTACATCATCTTCTATTAACACACAGAGAGAAAAGTTCACTCCGCCCTTAGTTCCAGAAATAGCTATATTTCTCCTAAGCAGCTTCAAACTCAATTATTTGTTTAAAGTGTAACTCACTTCTTGAAACACAGTCCTATTCCTCTTTCTCTCTCTCTTTCTTTCCTTCCTTTGTTCCTTCCTTCCCTTCCTTCCTTCTTTCCTTTCTCTTTCTTTTTTTCTTTCTTTCCTTCTTTCTTTTTCTCTCTCTTTCCTTTTCTCTCTTTCTTTTTCTCTCTTTTTTCTTTCTTTCTCTCTTTTTTCTTTCTTTCTTTCTTTCTTTCTT
>NW_022436947.1:20942976-21209143 GCF_009761245.1 Sapajus apella
TTTCTTTCTTTCTTTCTTTCTTTCTTTCTTTCTTTCTTTCTTTCTTTCTTTCTTCTTTCCTTCTTTCTTTCTTCAGAGTTTTACTCTGTCACCTAGGCTGGGGTTCAGTGGTGCGATCTTGGCTCACTGTAACTCCCACCTCCTGGGTTGAGGTGATTCTCCTGCCTCAGCCTCCCTAGTAGATGGGTTTACAGGTGCCTGGCACCACGCCTGTCTAATATTTCTATCTTTAGACAGGGTTTACAGATGGGGTTTCACCATGTGGGACAAGCTGGTCTCTAACTCCTGATCTCAGCTGATCCACTCCTGTTGACCTCCCAAAGTAGTGGAATTACAGGCATGAGCCACTGTGGCCAGTCCCTTTTCCTGTTTCTTAATCTTGGAGAATGGTGTAAGCAACCGAAAATGTGGTATTATTTTTCTTTGCTTCATTATGTTCCACATACAATCAACCACTATTATTTTATAAATTCCACTTTTTTAATATCTTTCTACTCCCACTGTAACTACCTTAGTTGTCTGGATTACAACAACAGCATCCCAATGTAGGCTATTTCCTCCTACTTTGTTCTACTTCAGGCCACATGTTTTGAATAATTTATCATAATATTTGGATAGTAGATTGAAATTGGATATGCATGTGTTTATCTCACAGATTAGACTACAGACTCTGAGAAAGTAGGTTGTATCTCCAGAACAATATGATTAACATAATTATTTTCTGTTAGACATTATTTCATGTTAGACATTTGCAATTTTTATGTCATTCCTGATAGTAATACAAAACCTCAAGGATTATTTCAAGTAATAGCATCTCCATGGATGTATTCCATTTTGCATATTTTCGATCTTAGCTCAAATTTTTTCATTTACTCAATTATTCTTCTTGTGTGTATTTTAAGTACAAATCACTTTTGGAATTAGAAAAGAAAGAAACAAATTAAATAATATAAACTAATTCAATAGAGAAACCTAGGCTGGCAGACAACTTGCGACGTCCTTGGGGACAATCAGTTTCCTATAAATTACATTTGAGGAAATATTAATCTTGCTCAGTGTATGCTCAGTGTATGTCTGTGAGGTTTTGTGGGTTTTTTTATACCTGTAGCCTAAGAAATACCATGCTTCAGTCCACCTCGTCTATGAACAGTAAAGTATTAATCCATCTACCTATAGAATACTATTTTATTTCATGCTTCATATGCTCTATGGATGTGACCTTTTAAATAGTAAATGTCATAACTGCCTTTGACTCCATCCTCTTTAAGAGACATTTCTTAAAGCCCTACTGAGAGGCATAATATTAAAAACAATATTAGAAAAAAAACTACTGCAGATCAGCTTACAGAAGTTTAAAAATATTTGAAGTTTCAAAATTATGTTATCCATTGAATTATCTGGATGTATTTCTGAGGCTACTGTGAGGGGAAAATGAGCAGATGATTGGTTAGATGGATATTCCCCACCATTCTTGGGTTTCTGCTTCAGCAACAACACTATGCTCTGGGGATTTGTGGAAGGCAGATCTATATAATTGTTAGCAGAATTTTCATTTAATCAAGTATTTCTCCCACTCTGCTTCCCAACAGAAATCTTAATGACTATAGTCTTTATTATTTCCATCTCTTTCCTCAAGCCCTTAATTAAAGTATGTTAGTGTTGTAGTTATCATGATTAGACTTCAGTTTTTATCTAGATTTTAGCAGTATTAATCACTCTATTCAACCATGCTTTAGTCATCTACCTGCAGAAGGGCCAGAATCTTGATATATAATAGTTATTGTTGAAAGTCATGGATTATTCCTGTTTCACCAGTTTATTAATGCTGATTGTAATTGGATTATATTAAAACAAAGTTACAGAGAGGGAACATTACATACATAAGTATTTGAAAAAGAAAACATGAAAGTAAAAATTTTTAATAATCAACTATAATTCAATCTGTGTAGCAGATCAGTCTGGAACTGAGAGAAGTATAAATTGCACCCTAAGTACTTCTGATCCACTTAATCAGGAAAACTTCAAGAAGCAAAGATCTCAGTATAAATTGCACTACAGAACAGTCATTATTTCACTAGCTCTATTTCACCAAATAGCTGGCACAATACCTAAAAAGAGTTATTCTCATTAACAAGATTTTTAATATCTACATTTTAAAACAAATGCACTTCATCTTACACTGCATAATCACTACTACTCCATTAACTAATTTAGAAGATAAAATGTAATAACCAGTGTTTCCTAGATGAAGCAGAACACTTCCAGAATGATGGAAAATATTCCAGTCCACTGAGTATAAAATTAGATTGCTGAATGACTGTGGCTGGCTCAGATTCTGAGGTCATGATGACTCTTCCTTATGCTAAGCAGATGAAATGTCAGAATAAAATCATAGCCTGGCTTTAGTTATGAATCTTAAATTAGGTGAGATAAAAAAACCTTTTGAAGTGTCATGTAGTATGATTTAAGTTTGTAGTTCCTTATCCAGGGTACTGGAAATCTTATTATATACCATGCAGACAAGTTGCTAGCTAAGCTGACTTTAAATGAGCTTGTATTCACCCTTTGGGACCAGTGAAGTATCTTCTGAATATAGTTAGCTTACAATCATAAACTTGCTATTAGATTCATATCTTGTTTTACTTTCATTATTAATATTGTCATTGGTAAGCAGGAAATCACACAAAGCCTGATACATCATTTTGTACATAATTAAACAATTTTATTTCCTCTGCTCTATTTCAGTCAGTGGTAAAACACATTTAATTTTTGAACAGGAATTCAAGAATTAATGAGGAGTGAATTCAAATCTGCTAAATGCTTAGTTAATTTAAAATAAAAATTTAAACTGTGTTATCTTTGTATTTTTGGTACTTAATTTTATTGTATTCTAACTCCCTAATTTCAGGAATGCTGGCTAAGAAGGGGTTCTATGTGCCAACACCAGTACATTTTGCTTATATTTTAGGCACTTTACATAGGGCATGAGTTCCTAAATTTTTCGCTCAATGTTACCACCATTATATCCTTAGCATATTTGAATTATTACTATTATTACTATCATAGATTCCTTAGTGTGCTGTTTCCTAGATTATAGCCTGGTGACATCATGTGTTGTTCAATAAAACCTGGAGTATTTGTACTTTCAGTGATATGGAACTTGGATCAATTTTCCCTTTTCCATGTCAAAATTTAAGATGGATATTTCCTGCAGGACTAATAATTTCAGAACTAAAATTATGCACAGCACGCTTTACAATTTTCTCTTCTGTAACCTGCTAGAATATAAAAACCAGGACTCTTCACTGACATAACTTTATATATTATGTTGATCATTATCTCATTTTCCTGCCTCTGTCTCCCTCTCATAATATTCTAACCTTGAAGCTGATGGAAACATATATATTTCAACATATAAATACATATACACAGACACATACTCATGCACACACATAAGCATTTTGTTTATAATCATTAACAAAACTTGCACCAAAATTGTGAGGTTCTGCTACTGCCCAGTTCTGAGTAATGAATTTATTTCATCACTCTTGGGTTCTATTTATACTGTTAACTTTGCATTATATAGAGAGAGGTCAAGTCTGTTCTGGTCTTTGAATTAATTTTCAAGTTAATAGAATATTAAGCATGATCTCCAACTTTACTTTCACATATCCAATTTTCCAACCCCCTCATATCTAATTAATTTTAACCATTTTCTCCTATAGAAATTTAAATGTGTCTTTAGGTATTCCCTTCATGCCAATAATTTAAATTGATTGCTTCTATCTTTTTTAAGGAACCTGATTAATGCTTCCATGTAACATCTTTTGACGGTCTTTCCAGAATTTTAATGGATACCTTGGTTCCCGTTAAATGTGATCCAACATTCTATCTTATGCTTAACAAAGATTGATGATATTTGATTATAGTATTCTGTGGGACCAAATTCCCAAATTCTTGAAGGAATATAAAAACTAGAAGACTTAAGATCATAGTAAATGCTTTAAAATAAGTTTGGTTTATGTTAGATATGAAAAGAAGTAGAAAATAATAATGAATCAATAACTGCTCTTAATTTTAATGTTTATGTCTTTTCAAAAGTCATAGGTTAAAATTCAATGACTAATGTGATGGTGTTAGGGGGACGGATTAGTGCTCTTATAGAAGACGCCCCAGAGAGCTGCCTTGCCAATTCTACCATGTATGTACATAGTGAGAGGTTGTCGTCTATGAACCAAGAAGAAGGCCCTCAGCAGACTCCAAATTTGCCAGTGCCTTGATTGTGGATTTCCCAACATCCAGAACCATGAGAAATAAATTTCTGCTGTTTATAATCCACCCAGATTATGGCATTTAACTATAGAAACCTTACTGAAATGAGACAATAACTCTAAAAAAAACTATCTTTATTTAGCTGGGTGTGGTGCCTCATGCCTATAATCCCAGCACTTCCAGAGGCCAAGGCAGCAGATCACCTGATGTCTGAAGTTCAAGACCAGCCTGACCAAAATGGAGAAACCCCATCTCTAGTAAAAGTACAAAATTAGCTGGACATGGTGGTGCATGTCTGTAATCCCACCTACTCAGGAGGATGAGGCAGGAGAATTGCTTGAACCCAGGAGGCAGAGGTTGCAGTGAGCCGAGATCATGCCATTGCACTCCAGCCTTGGCAAAAGACCAAAAACTCCATCTCAAAAAACAAACAAACAAACAAACAAAAACAAACAAACAAAAAATCCTTTATTTTCTAGAACATTAGTTTCTACAACCGGATTGTACCAAAAAAAAAAAAAAATTACTAAAGGGTAGTTCTTGGTAATAATGTTGTCTGAATCACAACATTTCTGAAATAGAATCTCTAGGGATCTATTTTCTAAGAAGATTTTTAGATGATATTTAGCTACTATGTTAAAAAAAAGGGGGACAACATATCACTGGTTAAGAATTTTATACTTAAAAGAATTTAATTACATGTAAATAATTACGAGTTTAATTTATTACATGTAAAGAGCTTGGTAATAATTATGCCATCCTTACAACAGTAAAAGCTGGAAAAGTTAAACACCAGCAATTTCTGGGTTTAACTTTGATAGTAATTTATCTCAAAGAACTGAAGTTCAGAACCCCAAATCAGTGGAGATAAGTGCATACAGAGAGACAGCAATGAAGAATGGCTTACTTGGAATAGGTGGCCCTGGGGTTATAAACTTATTATTTAAAGGGTAATTTTGATGAATTCTTGAGTCCAGACTAGTGTGAGAGTGAGAAAGAACTCAGAACCCCATTCTCGTGGATGTTACCTCCAAGAATATGGCCAGTTTCTCACAGTGAAGATAGCCTTATGGCTCTGTTAAGGAAAAAACAGTAATCATTCTGCAATATTTCCAGAACCTTAACCATAATAAAAACAAGTTCCCCAGGGGAAAGGACTTTGACAGAAACAGTTCTAAATCTACTACTAGTTCTATTTCAACTAAGAAGGAAGAAAGATAAAACAACACCCTGGAACTCTATGGCTGGGAAAAGGAGTAGGCAGCAGAAAAAAATAAGAAGTTAAATCATTGGAGAAACACTTGTGAAAGTCACAGTTCTGGAAAGCAGGCCACTAAAATAATCACATTTAATTAGAAGATTAGAGAATGTTAGCCCTCCACAAACATTGTTAACATACCAGAGTGAAAAACAAAGAGAAAAAAGAATAAAAATAAAGTAGAAAAGAATATACCAGATCTTTAACGTGATTTCAAACTTATACAAATGTGTAGCTAGAATAACATAAGAAGATAAATAGAAAGACAGAGACCAAAATGCAGATTCAAGAAACCTAGACAAATCCAAACAGAATAACTCCTTAGAAAAACCAAACTACAGCTACACATTTTATATTTAAACTGCAGAAAAAGGAAGAGAAATAGTAAACCAAGCCAGAGGAAGAAAGAGCACCTTACCTATGATGAAAAATGTAAGAATTACAGTAGATAACTCATCAGAAACCATGGAAATAAGAATAGACTGGTGAAAAATATTTAAGTATACTTTACTGTAAATATACATAGAGTATTTTAAAAATCTACATCCATTAAAATTATCCTTCAAAAGTAAAAAAAGACATAATCATTTTTTATGTATTGAGTTCATTTTCAATCAGATATTCCCTGCAAAAAATTTTAGTTGATATTCTATAGGAAGAAAGAAAAGAATGTAGGCCATAATCTTGGATCAACTTGAGAGAAAGAAAGAATATTAAGAAAAAATAAAAGATCAATTATATTTATTGATCTTAAAAGTTATTGCTTAAAGTAGTAATATGAACAATGTTTTGGGAATTATATGGATAAGTAAAATCAATAACATTGATATAGTTTGGATATTTGTTCCCTCCAACTCTCATGCTGAAATTTTATTTCCACATGAGAAATAACATGAGAAATGTTATTTCCACATGAGAAATGTTGGAAGTGGAGCCTGATGGAAGCTGTTTGGGTCATGGGGGCAGGTCTCTTATGAATGACTTTGTGCCCTCTCCATGGTGATGAGTGAATTGTTACTCTGTGATTTCATGCAAGATTTGGTTATTTAAATGTGTGTGGCACCTCCTCCCCTCTCTTTTGGTCTCTCTCACCAAGTGAAGCTCCTGCTCCCCCTTTACTTTCTTCCATGAGTAGAAGCTTCCTGAGGTCCTCTCAAAGGCAGATGCTTTCGTCATTCTTCTTGTATAGCCCGTAGAACCATGAACCAATTAAACCTCTTTTTTTTGTAAATTACCCAGTCTCAGGTATTCCTTTATGGCAACGCAGCAGATGAATACAAACAGCAGTGTCACAAGGAACAAGAGGGAACAATTGAGAATTCTCTATTCCAGTGTATCCGTACTACATGTAAAATGGTATATGATTTGAAGATAGATTTAGAATGTATGTCAAAACTCTAGAGCAATCAATAATTTTTGAAAGGCAGAATAACTGATGTTTTTAGAGAGATCTTGCAAAATGCTAAATTAATAAATACCCCAACAAACAGAAAAGCCAGACAAGAAGGATAAGGGAAAAAAATACGCACAATAGGCAAAAAATATTGCATATATTAACCCAACTATAATAATTACTCTAAATGTTAGTGGTCTAAACACACCAAATAAAAGATAGATTACTAGAGTTGATTAATATAGCAAGATCCAATATGTATTTCTGAAACTAACTCACTTTAGATTCAAGGACACAGATATATGGGTAACAAAGGGATACAGAAAGATACACCATGTTAATAGTAGCCAAAATAAAGCTGGTTCAACTATATTTTACTCAGTCACAGCAGACTTATGAACAAGAAAGATTACTGAGCATTTCACAATAATAAATGGTTTAATCACTTAAGAAAATGAACATTTTTAATGTATGTAAACCAAACAAAAGAGCATCAAAATACATGAGGAAAAACTGATAGAATTACAAGGAAAATACAAAAATTTACTATTTCAGTTGGAGGTTTTGATAACACTTATATGGCAGTTGATGGATCAAGCAGAAAGAAAATCAGTAGGATACAGTTGACCTTAACAGCACTACAAATACATTTGATGTAATTGATATTTATAGACTGCTTCATCCAACAAATCTCCCAGTGCCTTGAACTTGCAGGAGTTCCCAACCTGCAAAACTGTGAGAAATAAATTTCTATTGTTTATAAACTATGCACTCTGTGATATTTTGTTATAACAGCACAAATAGATTAAGACAGGAATTGATACCAGACGTGGGGTATTGCTAAAACAGATAGCTAAAAAATGTGGAAGTTGCTTCAGAACTGGGTAATGTGTAGAGGCTGGAAGAGATTGGAGATGGATGCTAGAAACAACTACATTCTATGGAAGGAACATTAAGGGTGATCCTGATAAGGGCCCAGAAGAAAATGAGAGCTATAGACAGAGTCTTAATCTTCTTAGAGATGACTTAAGTGGTCATGATTAGACAGATATTGGTAGAAATAACAATAAAGGTCATTCTTATGAGGTTTCAGGGGGAAATGAGGCATATCTTATTGTAAACCAGATGAAAGGCCCTTTTTATTACAAAGTAGCAAAGAACTTGGCTGAGTTGTGTCTGTGACCTACTTCCTGCCTTGTGGAAGGTAAAACTTGTGAGTGACAAACTAAGATATTTGGCAGAGGTATCTAAGAAAAGTGTTGAGGGTGATGCATAGCTTCTCTTCTCGAAATAATGCCTTTCTTCTACTTGAAATAAAACCAAGAAATAAACAAATTAAAGATGAAATTTATAATCAAGAGGAAAGCACAACTAAAAGATTTCGAAAATTCTCAGCCTGGCCATGTAAAGAACAAAAATCCTAATTCTGATTAAAAATGCCCCCACGGGTGTAGTTAAGTGAATATTTGATATGGAGATTATTATGGGTAAAAGAAAGCTAGATATTGTTCATTAGAACAATGGAATAATGACCATGAAGGCATTTTAGAAATATTTGAGGCTGCCACTACCATCATGTGCCCAAAATGCTAGTGCCTTAATAGAAGAATGGCTTCAAGGGAGGGGCCAAGGGCACTGTTCGGATGTAGAGGCTTACTGCCCAGCTCTGCTTCAAGTTTCTGCTCTTCACATTTTAGCACAGTGCTCCTTGGCCACCTCAGCTCTAGCTCAGATGGACCCAGGTACAGCTCAGACTACCACACCAGAGGCACAATCTCTACTAATTGCAGCATCCACATAGTGCTAACTCTGCAGGTGCACAGAGCGTCCAAGTTGTGGAGGCATGGCTGCCTCTACCTCTATTTTAAAGTATGCATAGGGGAGCCTTGGTGGAGAATCACTCATAGCAGAGAACCACCACTCAGGTGGGGCCACTGTAGAGAGAGTCTTCATTACAACAATGCTCAACAGAACTGTGGGGGTGAGGCAACCCCTAAACCCCAGAACTATAGAACCACGAGTGTGCAGTGCCAGACTAGGAGAGCCACAGGCACTGGTCTGCAACTTGACAGCTGCTGCATGAGTTGCAGACAGCAGAACCATGGACACAAGGCTTCTCAGGGCTTTGAGGGCCCAACTCTGACCCCAGTATGTTCAGAAAGCAAGACATCAAGTCAAAGAAGATTTTCAGTCCTCGAGATTTAATGTTTATCTTATTGGGTTTTGGACTTACTTGTGGCCTGTTACCCATTTCTTTTTGCTTATTTCTCCCTTTTGGAATAGAAATGTCTATCCTATGCCTGTGCCACCATTGTATTTTGTAAGCAGTAACTTGTTTGATTTTACACATTCATAGCTGGAGAAAAATTTGCTTAGTATAAATTGTCCCTTTAGTGTCATCTGTGTCTGATTTAGATGAGATGCTGGACTTAGACTCTTGACTTCACGCTGGAACAAATAAGACTTCTAGGGTTACTGGGATGGAATAAATATATTTTATATGTAAGAAGCATACAAATTTGGAAGAGCCAAAGGATAAATTATATGGTTTGTTTGTGTCACCTTCAAAAATGAAACCCCAGTGCAATATTATTGAAGAAGTGAGGCCTTCCAGGCAATTGAGCCATGAATGCTCTGTCCGTATGAATGGAATCAGCAACCTTGTAAAAATGCTGGATGGAAACTAGCTAGGACCTTCTTGCCCTTCTGCTTTCCACCATGTGAGGACACAGCCTTTAAGGCACCATCAAAATAGAGCACAACTCTAACCAGGCACTGAAACTGCTGGTGCCTTGATCTTGGACTTCTTAGCTTTCAGAACTGCAAGCTATAAATTTCTGTTGTTTATAATGTAGTTTAATATTTTTCCCTGAATATTTGGTAATTTGATTTTATAAAAGAAACAGAGACTAGATTAACAGATTAAAAGCATACATCATTATTAATGTGCATACATGTGCATGGAAGTCATGCAAAATATGAAAACTCAGAGAAAGGGCCAGATGGTTGATGTTTTTATGCTGTCTTGAGGTTACAGAAAGAATAGGGGTTTGGAGCAAGGCAAGACATACTATGACAGGGAGCAAGAAAGAAAGGTATGGAGCAAAGATGTCTTGTTATGCAGATAAAACTTCACAGGTAGAGGCTCTCAGAAAGAATAGAGTACCCTGTGGGATAAGTTTCTCTGTTAGACCGTCAAAGGTCAAAGGTGTCAGACTCTCAGTTAATCTCTCCTAGATCCAAGAAGGGTCCTCAGAGAAAGCCAGTTTGCATCTGTTGTTTATCTCACTTTATTTCCTCTACAGATGCAAATCTCCCTCACAAAAGACTGGCTTTTCAGGGCTGTTTTTGTGTTTGCAATCCCTCTAAATAGCCATCTCGAAATATTTCAGAAATGAAAATTTGGGGGTAAAACATTTTTGGTTTCCTTCAATAAATTGCCCAGTTTGAGGTATTCTACTATAGCAGCACAAAAGAACCAAGACAATAGGTTTATTCTACCAAAATATATACAAGGGGATCTTTATGTGGAAATGTACACGTCTTTGATGAAATGAATCAAAGATATAAATAAATGAAGAGATGTTTTATATTCATAGATTGGAGGCCTGGTTTTAGCTATCCCCAAGTTGATCTATAGACTCAATGCAATACCAGCCAAAAACCTGCAAAATACATTATAGATATTGACAAATTGACTCTAAAATTTATATTGAAAAGCAAACATTGTAAAAGCACTAGAAAAAGACAAACATTTTTTCCTAGAAGAACTTAGTTGGACAACTCACACTAATTGATTCTAAGACTTACCTTAAGCTTACTTAAGCTGCAGTATTCAAGATAGCATGGTATTGACAAAAGAATACTACTATTGAAATAACTCAATGCTTTTCTTTTTAACAAACAGTGCTGAAACAATTGGGCATTAATTAAAAACAAGCAGGCAAACAAACAAAAAATCTAGACACAGACTCACATCTCTCCTACTTAAATGTAAAATGCCATATTTAATACTGTAAATATTCTAAAAGAAAATATAGGAGAAAATTCAGGTGACTTTGGGTTTGTTGATTAATTTTTTAAAAGAACCATAAAGTACAATCCATTAAAGAAGGAATAGATAAGTTGAACTTTATTAAAATTCAAAACTTTCCCTCTCTGAAGGATGCTATCACAAGATATGAAAGACAAATCACAGACTGGGAGATATATTTGAGAATCATATATCTCATAAAGGGATTACATCCAAAATATACAAAGCATCTTAATCTCAAAATAAGAAAACAAACAATCCAATTTAAAAATGAGCAAAAGATCTGAAAATCTGCTTCACCAGGAAGATATACAAGTGGTAAATAAGTATATGAAAAGTTGAACCCGTGTTATTGTAAAATACATATATTTAGTTTTCAGCCCTATTTCCTTCCACATAACACCTAAAATACTGAGAATATCAAGTTTAAATTTACTGGTGGCTGGCAGCTTCCAGGTAGCTTCAGGATAAGGGCTGGTCCCCAGTTCCTCCTCCCAACCTTCCGAGACGAAAAAGGAGCTGAAGGTTAACTTGATCTCCAATGCCCAATGTTTTAGTCAATCATGGCTACACAATGATGCCTCCATAAAACCCCCAAAGGATAGAGTTACAAGAGCTTTGCAATAGCTGAACACATGAAAGTTCCTGTAGGATAGTATACCTGGAGAGTGTATGAAAGCTTTGTTACCTTTCCCATACTTTATCCTAAGAATTTCTTCATCTATATCATGTGTAAAATCCGTCAGATTAATCCAGTAAGCATAAGTAAGTGTTTCCCTAAGTTCTGTGAGCCACTGTAGCAAATTAACCAAACCTAAGATGTGGGGAGGTTTGTGGGCTCCCCACTTTATATCCAGTTGGTCAGAAGCACAGGTAAAACAACCTAGGACTTGTGGTTGGCTTCATAAGTGGGGGCAGACTTGGGGACTGAGCTCTCAACTTGTGACATTTGACGATGTCTCAAAGTAGATAGCATCTGAATTGAATTGAATTAGAAGAGACTCAGATGGTGTTCACTGCGGAATTGATTGTTTGCTTGTTGATGTGGAGAAATCCCCATATATGTGGTCACAGAAGTCTTCTGTGTTGATCGCTGTACTGTGAAAGCAGAGGAAAAACAATTCGTGCCTTTTTCTACAAACAATCCCATTTGTCACTAGGGAGTTGCAAATCAAAACAGCAAGGAAATACCATTCCATACCTATTAAAATGGTTAAAATAATGAAAACCTGTCACAACCAATGTTCGACATTTCTCTAGTGAGCAAGAATGTTGAACAATAAGAATGCTCACTGCTGATGGAAATGCAAAAAAGCACAGACATATCAGAAGGTGGTTTGACAGTTGCTTATAAAGCTAGGCATTGGCTTAACCAAGCACTCTTAACAATTGAATGCCTAAGTATTTACCGGACTGAATTAGAAATATAAGTCCCCACGAAAACCTTGACATGAACGGTATAGGAATTTTTGATCATAATCACCAAACTTGGAGACAACTAAGATATATATCCTTCAGTATGTGAATAGGTAATCAAACTGTGGAACAATCATGCAATGAAATACTATTTACTGGTAAAAGAAGATGAGCTAGTCAGATATGCAGAAACATGTAAAAAACTTAAATGAATTTTGCTTAAAGAAATAAGTTAGTCTGAAAAGGCTACATAATGCAAGCTTTTGTTTATATGATGTCTTAGATCCTTCAGTCTGCTATAATAAAATACTGTAAAATACTGTAAAATGAAATTGATTTTTTACAGTTCAGGAGGCTGGCCCGTTCAAGACCAAGCAGATTCAGTGTCTGCTGAGGATCCACTTCCTGATTAATTGATGGCTGTCTTTTTATGCATTGTCTTTACATGGTGGAAGAGGAGTGGATCTCTCTGTAGTCTCTTACAAGGTCACTACTCTTGTTTACGAGGGGGGATGACCTAACCAGCTTCCAAAGCTCCCATCTTTTAATATCATCAACTTGGGGATTAGTATTTCAACAACAGAATTTTAAGAGAACAAAAATATTCAGACCAAATGGTATGACGTACTGAAAAAGCAAAAATAAACATGGTAAAAAATATCAGTGCTAGCCAGGGTTTGTAGGAAAAGAGAGTTGAAAATGTAAACCACATGAGTTTGTTTAGGGCTATAAAACTACTTTATATGATACTGTAATTGAGGACACATGACACTATAATTTGTTGAAACCCATGCATTATAAAGCACAAAGTGGACCTTAATGTATGAAAATGACAAACGAATATTTATATAGTTGGGAGATCTCAGGATACGATGCAAACAATGAAAAAAATCTAATGTTATTGCATATGTATAGAATAATCCTACCTAATAAAATCAGGGGAAAAAGATGCTGACCCAAGTCACTTTGGAAATGAGTGGAGATAGTCATATTAAAAGGTACAATGTATAAGCATTTTAGTGTAGTTAACAAAGTTGTTTCCAATAAGACTGGATTAACAAGTCTGAAACTGCTATATCTGTATACTAGAATTGAAAAATGGATGGTGAATGAGAATAGTTTTTCTCAATGTTAGCATGGAAGTTTACAAACAAGCAATGAGCTGAATCTGCAATGATCCATGTGGTAAGTGATTTGACTTAGGGTCATCAGTATGAACTAATATCACTTAATGCAGGCACAGATGCATAAATAGCATACTTTTTTTTTTTTTTTTTAGACAGAATCTCTCTCTGTCACCCAGGCTGGACTGGAGTGGCACGATCTCAGCTCACTGCAACCACTGCCTTCTGGGTTCAAGCAATTCTCCTGACTCAGCCTCCTACGTAGTTGTGACTACAGGCACGTGGCAGCCCTTCTGGCTAATTTTTTTGTATTTTTTGTAGAGACGGGGGTTTCACCATGTTAACCAGGATGATCTCGATCTCCTGACCTCGTGATTCACCTACCTCAGCCTCCCAAAGTGCTGGGATTACAGGCGAGTCACTGTGCCTGGCCCAAGTAGAGTACTATTTATAGATATGTGCATGTACACAGGTTAGTGTATATATGTATATATATCTTCTTGTTCTGTAAGCTAAGAGAGCATAGAAGTAACGGCATCCTAGCAGCAATGCACTTGGTTACACCCACTAATTAGAAATGAAGATCTCAGATCTTGACTTCTAATGGCATCTGCAATTTAAAAAAAAATTAAACACGTCTCTTTGAAGAAACATTACTTTTAATAGCAAAAACCGCAATTACTTTTCACCAACCTAATAGCTGATTCTAGGACTAGGGCAGGAAATACGCAAGATAGTCTTGGTATATCTTATAGTGACTGAATGTAAAAAAGTACTAAACAAAGGGTACAATTCTGGAAGTGCGTTGAAGAGACAGCATAGTCAAATGTAAGAGATTTTATTGGCCAAAACTGAAAAATTAAATGAACAAAATAAAGTTGTATTGGATCAAAACTTAAGAGTATAAGATAAATACCCATGAGGTCATACTGATGTAAATAATTAAACAGATAAATAAAGGAAGACAAAAGACAAATCTCCCTTACAGAAGAATTCCAATTACTTCATATAGACAGTACCCTAAAGGAAGTGAATCTTAACTTCCCACTCCTTAAACATGATCTTCACACTGAGAATTTCTTCAGAAAAGCACAGGTATGAAAAGAGAAAAATTGTACCTTGGAGAATCCTGAATTGTGCAAACCACCTGACCAGTATACCTAAAACTGTCAAGATCATCAAAAACTATGCAAGCCTGAGAAAGTGTCACTGCCAACAAAAGCCATAGGAGACATGCCAACAAAACAAATGTGATATTCTGAATGGAAACCAGGAACAGAAAAATAATATAGGTAAAAACTTCTTAATAAAAAATGAACTTTAGTTCATAAGAATGAATGAATACTCTTTCATTAATTGTGATAAATGTACGATACTAGTTTAAGATGTTAGTAATATAGGAAACTTGGGATAGAGCATATATAAACTATCTATACTACATAGCTTTTCTGTAAATCTAAATATTTTGAAAATTTTTAAATAAAACTAACAAAAGTAATTTGGAATTATGTAGTTGTTCTACTTATCAATTCACTGTTAACCTCATTTTTGATTAACAAATTTATTACTTTTTAATTATCTAGAAATATATAATTATTTTGATGTTTTCTCTCTACTATTTAGCTAGGGGTTTTTCTTTGAGACTTTACTGATAGATTTAGAAATATTAAGCACCTGCATATTTATTTATTTATATACAGAATTTACCTTTATTATTTATTTATTATTATGCTTTAAGTTCTGGGATACATGTGCAGAACGTTCAGGTTTGTTACAAAGATGTAAATGCGATATTGAGGTTTGCTGCACCCATCAACCCATCATCTACATTAGGTATTTCTCCTAATGCTATCCCTCCCTTAACCCCCTACTCTGTGACAGGCCCTAGTGTGTGATGTTCCCCTCCCTGTGTCCATGTGTTCTCCTTGTTCAACCCCCACTTATGAGTGAGAAGATGCGGTGTTTGGTTTTCTGTTCCTGTGTTGGTTTGCTGTGAATGATGGTTTTCAGCTTCATTCATGTCCCAGCAAAGGACATGAACTCATCTTTTTTTTTAATGGCTACAAGGGCTAATATCCAGAAGCTACAAAGAACTTAAACAAATTTACAAGAAAAAAGCAACTCCATCAAAAAGTGGGTGAAGGATATGAACAGACACTTCTCAAAAGAAGACATTTATTCGGCCAACATATGAGAAAAAGCTCATCATTACTGGTCATTAGAGAAATGCAAATCAAAACCAAAATGAGATACCATTTCACTCCAGTTATAATGGTGATCATTAAAATGTCAGGAAACAACAGATGCTGGAGAGGATGTGGAGAAATAGGAACACTTTTACACTGTTGGTGGGAGTATAAATTAGTTCAACCACTGTGGAAGACAGTGTAGTGATTCCTCAAGGATCTAGAACCAGAAATACCATTTGACCCAGCAATCCCATTACTGGGTATATATCCAAAGGATTATAAATCATTGTACTATAAAGACACATGCACACATATGTTTATTGCAGCACTGTTCACAATAGCAAAGACTTGGAACCAACCCAAATGCCCATCAGTGATAGACTGGATAAAGAAAATGTGGCACATATTTGTTTATTAAAAATGACTTGTGAATTTGAAATTCAATTTTTTTTTAAAGTAGGCATTTGTAACTGAGAACTTTATTTATCTCAGAGATTGTCCATAGAAATTACACTTTGATATCCTTCTTGTAGAGAAAACCAGACTGAAGATACAATAAGTAAGATACCTTGCCTGGATAACACAGCTAGTTAGTAGCAGAGCTTAGATTACAGTAAAGATCTCTGAATTCACAGTTCTATGTTTCTTTCACTTCACAACATTGCTAATTTTCTTTCTTTATCTTTGGTCTTGTTCCTCCAGTTATAAGTATAAATTAAGATAAGCCCTATTCAAGCATAACTGGAAATAAATTAGAATAAAATTTGAATAATCTAAATACATGTCATTCCAAAACATTTAAAGATACAGAATATGTCTTGAAATAAAATGCTTTTTAAAATGTTTAGAAATTAATTTTTTCAAACATTTCACACCTTTTTTTAAAAGGCAAACTTTTTTTATAGTAAATCATTACAATACAGGCTTGATATTTTTATCTGTGAAATATTATAGGTGATTTCAACCAAAAGATGGCCTATAGGTAGCACCTGTACTGACCTAATCGACAGTTATGGCTCATTTGTAAGTTTTATAACCTAGGGGTTTAATATTTCATTGCAAAGACTCTAATATGCTTTGGCATCAGAAAAATCTATGGAAGAGTCAAATGACTTTTTATAGATTACAGAGTAAATAACACTCATTTAAAATAATACGAATTTCAGTACCAGAAGATTATGTAAATGTTAGAGATCTCTTTTTTAAAAAATTGCTTAAATTGCTATCATCGTTATCATTTTTGGTAACAGTTCTGGTTTGTAAGAAGTTAAAAATTGCATACTGTAAATGGTTGTTGAGTGCATTTGCTTAAGAGAAAGGATATTGAGACCATTTAACCTCTATTGCCTCATCAGTGTCTCCATTTCTTTCAAATTACATTCATTATTATAATAAATATTTTTGATGAAATATTCAATGGGTGACAAATTATTGCTTTTATAATTAGCGTAATATAAAAAAGCACTTAATTTTGAATGCTGTTTTTCTAGTTACTTATA
The DNA here is from genome assembly GCF_009761245.1 of Sapajus apella. Taxonomy (NCBI): domain Eukaryota; kingdom Metazoa; phylum Chordata; class Mammalia; order Primates; family Cebidae; genus Sapajus; species Sapajus apella. The sequence goes on from NW_022436947.1 coordinate 20,960,161, forward strand.
CTGCCCCTGGCAATTTCATCAGTACATTCTACCTTTTGTTATATATATATCATGTGCATAACGCTATTTATTAAAAATAGAACTTTTCTCAACTATATTCACTTTAAGAAATGATTTAGAGTACTCCTATTAGGATAATGTCAAGCAATTCTCATGTTATTAAGTGGCCCTTCCTGACAAAACTTTTAAAATATTTCTCTACCTAACTACAGCACATTGACCTACTTAGCACTGTGGGCCACAGATTATTCTGGAGAAGCAATTATTACTTCAAATTAATACAATTTTTTTTCAGACAACCCTTATATATTTTCTGAAGCAGTATCTATATCAATGCATAGTCTGGGAATAATTCCATTTGATTTTTTAAAAATCCAAGAATATGCAAGAGATATGATGTCCTTGTGATGTTGTGTGCAAAAGATATGATGTTTTCTGAGCAATTAGAAGACAAATTTTGGAAGGAATCACTTTCTCAGTGAGGCAGCAAGGAAGAGATGATGACAGAGACTACAGGATTAGCACAGAGAGAAAAATATTACGATCTCGCTTATATATGTAATCACGAAGTCAAATGTATAGAGATAGAGAATAAAACACACAAACACAGATAGTTACATATAGAAATATATGTAGATATTTATATATACTTGGGTAATCATATGCAGGTGCATTTTTTTGCCCTATCAGTGTAGAGAGCCTAGAAGCAGTGACCTTTGACATCAACAAGCGTACATAGTGGTCAGATTTTTTGTTTTGATTCCATTCTGCAGTAAAGAGACCAGATTTGTCTGGAGAAATGGCTGATTCTAGGATTGTGACAGGAAATACACGAAATTAGCCTCGAATATCGCGTAGTGCCAGAAAGCAAGAAAGTACTAAATATATATCTATATTTTTTAGTTTATTCCTTCTAAAAAAAAGTGGGATACATGTGCAGAACATGCACGTTTGTTACATAGATATACATATACCATGGTGGTTTGCTGCACCTATTGACTTGTCCTCTAAGTTCCCTCTTCTTACCCCACCACCCCCCAACAGGCCTAGGTCTACGTTGTTCCCCTTTCTCTATCTAATGCATTCTCAATGTTCAACTCCCACTTACGAGTGAGAACATGAGGTGTTTGATTTTCTCTTCCTGTGTTAGTTTGCTGAGAATGATGGTTTTCAGCTTCATCCATGTCCCTGCAAAGGACATGATTTCATTCTTTTTGATGGATGTATAGTATTCCATGGCATATATGTACCACATTTTCTTTATCCAGTCTGTCACTGATAGACATTTGGGTCAGATCCAAGTCTTTGCTATTGTAAATAGTGCTGCAATAATCATATGTATGCATGTGCCTTTATAGTAGAATGATTTATATTCCTTTGGGTATATACCCAGTAATGGGATTTCTGGGTCAAATAGTATTTCTCGTTCTAGATCTTTGAGGAATTACCATACTGTCTTCCACAATGATTGAACTAATTTACATCCCAACAACAGTATAAAAGCCTTCCTATTTCTCCACAATCTTGCCAGCATCTATTGTTTCCTGACATTTTAATAATCACCATTCTGACTGGTGAGAGATGGTATCTCATTTTGGTTTTGATTTGCATTTCTCTAATGACCAGTAATGCCCTAGAAGGAAACTAGGCAATACCATTCAGGACATAGGCATGGCCAAAGGCTTTATGACAAAAACACCAAAAGCAACTGTAACAAAAGCCAAAATTGACAAATGGGATCTAATTAAACTAAAGAGCTTCTGCACAGCAAAAGAAACTATCAACAGAGTGAACAGGCAACCTAAAGAATAGGGAGAAAATTTTTGCAATTTACCTATCTGACAAAGGGCTAATATCCAGAATTTACAAGGAACTTAAATATATTTACAAGAAAAAAACAACCCCATCAAAAAGTGGGCAAAGGATACTAACAGACACTTCTGAAAAAAAGACATTTATGTGGCCAACAAAATATGATAAAAAGCTAAAAATCATTATTGCTGGTGGTCAAAGGGACATAGAGGCCACCTGAAAGCCCCTCCAATGGCTGAAAGTCTCCCCAAATCTGAAACCGATTGAACCACAAAATAAATGTATTAGTATTGAATTATAAATTCAAGATTTAAAGTAAATATCTGAGTCTATACTAATATAGATATCATGACGTAGATATAAATAAATCAGTGATATCTATATCTAAATGTAAATAACATATCTTAATGTAAATTATATTATATAATATTTTTATTTACATATATACTACTGATTTATAATATAATTATAATTATATAATTATAAATATAATATAGATATATCAGTGATTTATCTATATCAGTGTAGATTCATGGATATTTATACCTTGATATAACAGATATACTTGATGTAGATAACAGTGAAAAAGAATAATAAATATTGTGAAATCTGTTTTAAATTATATGTACAATACAAAATCAAAGTGTAAAACTGCATGTTAAATTTTAATGGAATAGATAATCTTTGAGGAAACTAAAAATTTCCAAACTGACCTCAGAGGAGATAGAAAAGTTTAAAGATATTTGCTTCATAGAAGAAACAAATTTGACAAACAGACCACTCATAAATGACTGGGTCTAAATGTTTTAATTGATATTTTATGAATACAAAAGTATATAAATGTAAAGAAAATATACAAGAAACACTGTGCAGTCATAATCCAGCTTAAGAAATAAAACTTTAGTGGTAGAGGCTCACAGACTGTGCAGGAAAATGAGAGTAAAACATTTCAGACTCTAATTTGGGAAAATAGCAGTAATCTCTGGAATTTCCAACCACATATAAAGGAGTCATAGACATATTTCATTTTTGAGAGCAAACTGGTGGAATATCCCAGCTTGGGAAGATACGTGATGGTGACCTTACCTTGGCAATTTAAATGTGTGAATGGCTTCCAGGGAAGAATGAGTTGTTGACTCGATCTTGGAGTACAGGTGAAGTACCATAGGATGGATGGCCTCATATGAGTGAGTTTAAAGTCAGTGAGATAGGGGATAATGAGTAGGAAGGTCATACAGGATGGAATGGCAAGCCCAACAATTAACTTGTAAATGTCAAGGAATTTGTTCATATCATCTAAGTTGTCAAATGTATGAGCATAATGCATCTATAGCAGTTCCTTACTCTCTTTATAATGGCTGCAGGATTTATGGTAATATTTCCTTTTTAATTCCTGATATTAGTGATATATCTTCCTTTTTTCTCAGTCTTTCTTGTTTGTCAATTTTAGTGATATTTTGAAGAATAAGATTCTGTTTAGGTAATTTTCTGTATTTTTTTTTAATTACATTAATTTTCTGTTTTCATGTTTATTATTTCCTTTCCTCTGCTTACTTCCTTTTCTAGTATTTTGAGGTAGAAATTTAGGTTACTGATTTGAAATATTTTCTTATTTATTTTGTAAAACAAATTTTAATTTGTATAATTAAGGTAAACAACATAATGTTATGATAGATACATATAGTAAACTGGTTACAATAGTGAAACAAATGAACATATTCATCATCTGAAATAGCTACTCAATTTTTCCTGATGGAAAGAACACCCATAATCTACTAATTTAGCAAAAGTCCTGAACACAATCCCCTATTATTATCTATAATTCTTATGTTGTACATTAGATATTTAGACTTACTCATCAGAAATATATTATATTTTGAATACTTTGACTATATCTCCACATATCCTTTCTCCTATCCCATCCCTGGTAACCACTGTTTTATTCTCCATTACTATATATTTGACTTTTTAAAAAACATTTCACATATAGGTGAGATAATGTAATACTTTTCTTTCTGTGTCTGGCTTATTTCACTCAGTATAATGTCCTCCAGTTTTTTCAGTGTTGTGGCAAATGATACTATCTGCTTCTTTTTAAAGGCTAAATAAAAATACATTGTCTGTGTACATGTGTATATATATATGTGTGTGTGTGTGTGTGTGTTTTATATATAATATTTCATTACATATGTGTATTTATATATGTAATAATGAATATTAATTAGCCTTTATAAAGAAGGCATATATATCACAGTCTTATTCATTGCTGGCTCATTTCCAATGTAGACATTTAATATTATAAATTTTCTTCTCAGAACTGCTTAAACAGTGTCTCACAATTGAATTTGTATTCATTTAAATATTTAATAAAACTTTTTAGAGATTTCCTTTTTAAAAGTGTGTTGTTTCATTTTATTTAGAAATTTTCTTCTTGTCTTTTGATTATTGAGTTTAGTTTCTTTTTGATAAGAGAACATGCTTTGTGTGGTTTCAATTACTTTTAATATAGTAAGATTTTTTGTATAGGTATGAATACACAGAAACTAAAATAAAAAACACAATATCATTTATAATTGTTCCAAAATAGTAAATATTTAAGTAGACACAACAAAATCCATACAGGATCTATGTGTTTAAAATTACAAAATCCTGATGAAAGAAATCAAAGACATAAATAAATAAAGACATGTTATATTCATGGATTCAAAGATTCAACATATTGAAGATATCCCTTTTCCCCAAACTAGTCTTTAGGTTTAATGCAACTTTTATTGAAACCCCTGCAGTCTGTTTTTAAGCTGCTTCTTCTAACACATATATAAAAAGGGTATAGATTCTAAAATAGTCCAAACAATCATGACAAAGAAGAATAAAATGGAAGATATTATTCTACCGGAAATTAACTTTTACTATGTAGTTACAGTCATAATATTATTGCCAGAGGTAGACACACAGATCAATGGAATGGAAAATAGAAACAAAAATAGACCCATCCTAATATCCCAATTGATTATTGACAAAGGAGCAAAAGTATTTCAATGGAGGAAGAATGTTCTTTCCAGAAATGGTGCTGAAGAAACTGGACATCAATAAATAAAAATGAAAATAAAGTGACCTGAACTTAAATGTCACATCTTATGCAAAAATTAACTCAAATGGGATTACTGACTAAATGTAAACCTATCAAATTAATAGGAATAAACACAAGAGAAAATCTTTGGGGCTGATGTCTAGAAACGAAGTCCTTGGACTTGAAACCAAAAGCATAATCCATAAAAAGGTAAATTTACTAAATTAGACGTATTCAACATTAAAATGTTTTACTTTGTGAAATCGCATGTGAAGAGACTAAAAGAAAAGATGCAGACTAAGAGAAAATATTTGCCAGCCTCATACCTGACAAAGAACTGCCATCTAAGCTAGATGAAAAGAATTTTCAAAATACAACAAATAACAAACAATTTAATTCAAAAATAAACACAGATAGCAGCAGAAATTTACCAAAGAAGATATGCAAACCCAAATAAATACAGGAAAAGATGTTCGATAGCATTATCCGCTAGGAAAATTCAAATTAAATTCACAACATCACATATACCTTTCAGAATGACTAAAATTTTAAATATTTGCAATGCCAAATGCTGGTGAGAATACAGAGAAATTGGCTCACTCATACATTTGTAGTGGGAATGAAAAGTAATGCAGCTACTCTGGAAAACTGTTTCATGGTTTCTGTTAATAAACTAACCTAAACATAGCACTACTACATAACCCAGTAATTTCAGTCCTGGGCATTTATCCCAGAGAAATGAAAATTTATGTTCTCATAACAATCTGTACCTGAATGATCATAAAATGTTTATTTGTAACAATCAAAAGTTTCGTCACCTCAGATTTCCTACAATGGGTAAATATGGCATATGCATATCATGGAGCACTGCTCAGCAATAAAAAGGAATGAACTATTGATACACAAAACAACATAGGTTAATTTCCAGGAAATTATGATAGGTAAAAATTAAGAAAAAACATCCTCAAAGGGCATACTTCATTTATTTTTACCTTAGTTGTGCTTCACTGTTATTGCATTTTTTACAATTTGAAGGTTTGTGGCAACCCTGTATTGAGTGTCTATTTGGCACCATTTTTCTGATTGCATGTGCTCACTTCCTGTGTGTTACATTTTGGTAATTCTCCCAATATGTCAAACTTTTTCTGTATTCCATCTGTTACAGTGATCTGTGATTTGTGACCTTTGATGTTACTATTGTAATTGTTTGGTGGTGCCATAAACTGTACCAATATAAGATGTCAAACTTTATTGGTAAATGTGATGTGCATTCTCACTCCTCTGCCTATCATCTCTTCTCCAATCTCCTTCCCTTTACTCAGGCCTTCCTATTCCCTGAAACACAATAATACTAAAATTAGGCCAACTAACAACACCACAATGGCCTCTATGTGTTCAAATGAAAGGAAGAGTTGAACATATCTTACTTGAAAACAAAAGCTAGAAATGATTAAGCTTAATGAGGAAAGTTTGTTGAAAGCCAAGATAGGCCAAAAGCTAGACTTTTTGTACCAAACAGTTAGCCAAGATGTGAATACAAAGAAAATTAAAAGTACTATTCAAAGGTGAACACATGTATGATAAGAAAGTGAAACTGATATAAAGAAAGATTAGGTAGTGTGGATAGATCAAACCTATTCCCTTAAGCCAAAACAAGGCGAGAGTAAGACCTTAACAGACTTTCATGCTATAAAGACTGTGAGAGGTAAAGAAGCTGCAGAAGAAAAGTTGGAAATTATCAGAGGTTGGTTCATGAGGTTTAAGAAAAGACTTATTGTTATAAAAGTAAAAAAATATAACATAAAAGTGAAAAGTGAAGCAGCAAGTCCTGATGGAGTAGCTGCAGCAACTTATTTAGAAGGTATAGGTAAAATCATTAATTTAGTTAGCTACACTAAACAACAGATTTCCCATGTAAATGAAACAGACAACTGTTGCAAGAAGATACCATCCAGGACTTTCATAGCTAGAGAGAAGTCAGTGCCTGGTGTCAAAACTTCAAAGCACAGCTAACTCTCTTGTTAAGGGCAAACACAGTTGGTGACTTTAAGTTAAAGCCAATGCTCAGGTATCAGTCTGGAAATCCTAAGGCCTTTGAGCATTATGCTAAATCTACTCTGCCTGGGTGCTATAAATGTAACAAAAAAGACTGGATGGCAGCACATCTGTTTACAGCATAGGTTTACTGAATATCATAAGCTCAACAGTGAGCTTATGATATTCTGAAGCTGCTCAGAAAAAAGATTCCTTCTAAAATATTACTGCTCATTGGCAGTGTACCTGGTCACCCAAGAACATTGATGGTGATGTATAAGAATAATACTATTGTTCTCATGTCCGCTAATGCAGCTATTCTGCAGCCCACGAATCAAGGAAGAATTTCAACTTTCAAGTGTTATTATTTAAGAAATAGATCTTGTATGACTATGGCTGCCATACATAGTGATTTCTCTGATGGGATTCAGCAAAATTTTCTGGACAAGTTTTACCACATTAGATGCCATTAAGACCATTCATGATCCATGAAAGAAGGTTAACAAAACAACTTTAACAGAAATTTGAAAGAAGTTGATTTTAACTTTCTTGGGTAACTTTGTGGTTTTGACATGCATGAGTAACTGTGGTTCATTATTTCAGTGGAAGAAATAACTGAAGCTATCATGGAAATAACAAGAAAGGTAGAATTGGAAGTGGAGCTTGAAGATGTGACTGAATTGCTGCTATCTCATAATAAAACTTAAATAGGTCATCAGAGAAATGCAAATCAAAACTACATTGAGATACCATCTCACGCCAGTTAGAATGGCGATCATGAAAAAATCTGGAGACAACAGATGCTGGAGAGGATGTGGAGAAATAGGAACACTTTTACACTGTTGGTGGGGGTGTAAATTAGTTCAGCCATTGTGGAAGACAGTGTGGCGATTCCTCAAGGACATAGAAATAGAAATTCCATTTGACCCAGCAATCCCATTACTGGGTATATATCCAAAGGATTATAAATCGTTCTACTATAAGGACACGTGCACACGAATGTTCATTGCAGCACTGTTTACAATAGCAAAGACCTGGAACCAACCCAAATGCCCATCGACGATAGACTGGATAGGGAAAATGTGGCACATATACACCATGGAATATTATGCAGCCATCAAAAACGATGAGTTTGGGTCCTTTGTGGGGACATAGATGAACCTGGAAACCATCATTCTCAGCAAACTGACAGAAGAGCAGAAGATCAAACACCGCATGTTCTCACTCATAGGCGGGTGTTGAACAATGAGAACACATGGACACAGGGAGGGGAGCACTACACACTGGGGTCAGTTGGGGGGAAATAGGGGAGGGACGGTGGGGGGTGGGAAGCTGGGGAGAGATAGCAAGGGGAGAAATGCCAGATGTAGGTGATGGGGAGGAAGGCAGCAAATCACACTGCCACGTGTGTTCCTATGCAACAATTTTGCATGTTCTTCACATGTACCCCAAAACCTAAAATGCAATAAAATAAATAAATGGGGAAAAAAAAAGAAGTGTTATACTTGATTAATTAAAAAAAAAAAAACTTAAATAGGTAAGAAGTTGCTTTTTATAGATGAGCAAAGTGAGTGGTTTCTTGAGATAGACTACTCCTGGTGAAGGTGCTGTGAAGAGTTTTGAAATGACAACAAACAGTTTAGAACATTATATATATATAGTTGATAAAACAGTGCCAAGGTTTGAGAAGATCGATTCCAATTTTGAAAGTTCTACTGTGGGTAAAAGTCTATCAAACAGAATTACATGCTAAAGAGAAATTTTCTTGAAAGGAGGAGTCAATTGATAAAGCAAACTTCATTGTTGTCTTAAGAAATTGTTGCAGCCACAGGAAACTTCAGTAAACACCAACCTGATCAGTCAGCAGCCACCAATGTAAAGACAAAACTCTCTACCACCAAAAGGATTACAAATTGCTAAAGGCTCAGATAATGGTTAGCATTATGTAGCAAGAAAGTATTTTGAATTAAGTTATATACATTTTTTTTTAGACATAACGCTGTTACACACATAACAGACTGCAGTATTATGTAAACATAACTTTTATAGACATTAGGAAACCAAGAATTTCAAGTGACTTGGTTTATAATGATATCTGCTTTATTGCAGTGCTCTGAGATCAAACCCCACAATCTCTCTTAAATATGCCTGTATACAGCATGACTGTATTTTATAACATTTTTGATATGACAGAATTTTAGAAATGGAGGACAGGTTAGTGGTTGCTTGGAATTAGAGATGGGAAATGTGGTAGGAGAAAGCTAGGTACAGGATAAAAGCAGGAGGAGTGTTACTGTTAGAGCTGTTTATTATTTTGACTGCAGTGACTGTAGCAGCAGTCTCAGGTGAAAAGCTTCTATACAACTTAATATATGTACACACACTCCAGATGAAACTAGAGAAAGCTAAGTAAGTTGATTTTATCAGTGTCAATATCCTGGTTGTCATATCATACTATAGTTTTCCAATCTATCATCAGGGAAATGGGTGAATGGTGCAAGATTTTCTGTATATTATTTCCTGCAATTGCATGTAAAGGTACGAGTCAACTAAAAAAAAAAAAAAGAAAAGGGAAGAAAAATCATATTCTGGGACACAAATTATGTAAACTTATATATTAAACATCATTTTTGACAAGACTGCTCAATATAATATAATTTAGTTTTTCCTAAATTTTCATGTAAAGTTCATGTGATCCAATAAATTACTAAAAACTATTTTTGGTTTCAGAATCTGAGAAACAAAATTTAAGTCAGTAAATAAACTTCAATAAAGGAATAAAACTTACTAGGCTTTACTAAAGTTGAATGTAAAGTAGATTCTGAAATTACAATATGTGAAAAATGTTTTATCGGTGAATTGACTGATAGAAAGTGTAGAGAGAAATATACTCTTGAACTTTATATATTTTATCAGCTGGGAAAAATTATTTAATGGACGATGTTGGGACAACAGGATTATGTGTGTAAAATGCAAAGTTGAGACCAGGCGCAGTGGCTCACGCCTGTAATCCCAGCACTTTGGGAGGTCAAGGCAGGAGGATCATGAGGACAGGAGCTCGAGACCATCCTGGCCAACACAGTGAAACCCTATCTCTACTAAAGTACAAAAAATAATTAGCCAGATGTGGTGGTGCACGCCTGTAGTCCCAGCTACTTGGGAGGCTGAGGCAGAGGTATCACTTGAACCCGATTGGCAGAGGTTGCAATGAGCAGAGATCGTGCTACTGCACTGCAGCAGGGTGACAGAGTGAGACTCTGTCTCAAAAAAAAAGAAGAAAAGAAAAAAAGGAAAGCAAAGTTGAAACCTCTCCTACGATTTTATCAACCTCAAATTTTCAAATTTCTGAATTTATCTAAAATTAAAGATGATAAATTAAATCATAAAAGTTCACAACTGTGGGATGATATTCTAATAATGTTGGAATGAATAAATATGAAACAATATTTAGATATCATAAAAGTAAAAATAAGATTAAATAAATTTAAAATACCTGCATGAAAAAAATATAAACATAAATGACAGAGAAGTGAGAAAATATTTCCAATTCATATCACATTAATAGGGCTAGATTCTCTAATTGTCAAATAAATTTGAAAAATGAATATGATATATATACTAGTTCAATATAAAAACACAAAGAATATGAACAGGTAATTTAATTAAAATCAATTTTTATAGTTTCAAACACATAAAACTGATCTCAGTCACAATTTAAAAAATCACATTAAGATTATGTGATGCCATTTTTCATAGTTTGGTTAGGCAGCAACCAAATTTAGATATCATAGTCTTAGAGGAAGTGGAAAGATAGGCACTAACTTGATTTTTGGAATTCAACTATAATGCAGTTAGAAATATTTATCCAAGTTAGTATTTCACTTACCCTCTGATATAGCAGTTGTGTTACTTGAAATAATATATGGGATTTGATAATATCTAAATATGACACAGCTATGCATAGTTATGTATATGTATGTCTACAGGCACAGCTGTTAAAAAGAATAAATTGCACATATATTTATACATAAATTTCAAAACAATGTTAATTAAATAAATCCATGTACAGAATATTGTATATAGTGGACTGTTTTTGGCTATATAAACATATATATGTGCATAAATGTAATACATATTATATGCATATATATATATATATATATACACATATATATGTCTCCAATATCTTGGAGAGTATCTTCAAAAGCACCACCAAGGACTGTCAATAATAGTTGTCCTTGGGAGAAAAAGGAGAAGACAGGGGTAGGGGTAAAGTAGGATTTGTTTTTCCATGTTTCATGTAGTACCAATGGAAAAATAGATAAAATGTAATTAAAATATAAAAAGAATTGTAAACATTAATTACTATCGTTTGTACTTATTTAGTTTCTGATAAAGTATTAGTGCTTTACTTTGTTGTCTCTTAGTAAATGCAAGATATATTTTTTAAAATGTTCCTTAATTTATATTCTATGAAAAATAATATCTTTGAACTAATTTTGACCTGCTTGTTCTTTTCCTTTTTTCATACTAGCAGATTTAAATAAATGTCACATTAATATGTAACTCTGAGTTTAGATGGTCTTCTTTTGTTCTTTTTAAAATTCTCTATAAACACTTAGAAAATATAACTAGAATTATTTACAAAAATAGTATTGTAATTTCCTGGACTCATTTACCTTTTGAACTTGCTTTCCTGAAAACATTCCTACTTACTATCATTAGTAAAAATCAATTTATTGAACTCATATTTTTAACAAAATACTTTCCTTTTTTTCCCCTTTGTTTATATTTAGAAAATCCTTTCTCTACCATGCCTCTCTCTCCACCATTAAATAATACCTTGGATATATTTAATTAATTTTTTGTCATATATATAACTTCAACTCCAAAGTTAATTTTTTGTCGTTATTTTGATCCTTATTGGATTGAGAGGAAAGAGTATCAGATGCCATTTCTAAACAACTTCTGTGTAACTTGTTAGTCATCTAAAAATTCGAGATTGTATGAAGATACTGGCTCAAAAGTAAGGAAACAATCTCTTTGTTCTATTTGCAGGTTTTCTATTTCCCTTTATATCTGAAGGAAGATTTATTTACGTAGGCATAATCCTCATCAATTCACAATTTTTTTAATGAAAAGTAAAATGCCAAAGGCATGGCCCATGGGGGGAAAAATACTTCATAAAGTAGACTTAACTGAAATTATAAATTTCTGTTCTGCAAAAGGCAATGTCATGAGTATGAGAAGACAAGCCACAAAATGAGAAAAAAAATTTTGTAAAAGATATGTCTAATAAGGCAGTTTTATCTAAAATATATAATACAAAGAGCTCTTGAAACTCTACATTAAGGAAGCAAACGACCAGAATAAAAAATGAGCTGTAGATATTAACAGCCACTTCATCAAAGACAATATACAGATAGAAAATTAGCATATGAAAATGTGGTCTCTATCATACGTCATCATGGAAATTCAAATTAAAACTACAATGAGATACCACTACACACCTATGAGAATAGCCAAAATCCAAAATACAGACAACACCGTATGCTAATGAGAATTAGGAGCAATAGGAACTCTTATTTATACTGTTGGGAAGGCAGCAAGGTAAGTTACTTTGGAAAACAGTATAGTATAGCAGTTTCTTACAAAACTAAAAATACTCTTACCATATGACTGATTAATTGCAGTTCTTGGCAACTACCGAAAGGAGTTAGCACAGGTCCTGTATGTATACAAGTCTTTGTGTGAGGCTTATGTCCATACAAAAATCTGTACACATAGGTTTATAGCAGCTTTATTCATAATTGCCAAAACTTGGAAGCAACCCAGATTTCCTTCAGTAGGTGAATGAATAAACTGTGGTACATCCAGACAATGGAACGTTATTCAGCACTAAAAATAAATAAGATACCAAGAAATGAAAATAATCTTAAATGCATATTACCAAGTGAAATAAGTCAATCTGAAAAAAGCTACATACTGTCTGATTTCAAATATATGACATTTTGAAAAAGACAAAACTATGGAGACAGTAAAAAGATGGGTGGTTGCCAAAGGTTGGTTGAGTAGGGAAAGGAATGAATAGGCCAAACCTAAAGTATCTTCAGGACAGTGAGGATATACTGTATGATTCTATTATGGTGGATACATGTCATTCATTAAAATGTACAATAAGAATGAACCCTATGTACCATGAGCCTCTGGTAATTATGATATGTCAACATAGTTTCATCAATTGCAACAAATGTATTACTCTGTTGGGGGATGTTAATAATGAGGAAGGCTATGCATGTGTAAAAGTGAGGGTTGTATGGGAAATCTCCGTATCTTCCCCCAATTTTGCTGTGAAATCAAAACTGCTCCAAAAAGCAAACTTATAAAAGTTCATTGGAAGCATTTTCAAAAAGATGTTTGATCTTCTATTTTCTCCTCTTTTTTAAATGGGCTGTCACCTTCATTTTATTTACATTTCATCACTTCTATGGAATGTTTTTTGCCTTTTCTATGTATTTACCACAAAGTAAGTGATTTCTTCAATATTCTTTTTGACTTCATTGAAATACTAGCATGATGGCTACTTGATGATTATTTTATCTTTCACATTATGAAGTATAGTCTTTTCCTTGATAATATATATCCTCTTTAAGTTAATTTCAATGATATTGCTTTTGAGACACACAGCTAGGTTTATGTATAAATGTGAGCATTAAAATTTAATTCTTGAATTCTAGTGTTCTTTCAAAGGATTCAATTGCTAGTATTGAATTTTTGAAGATATTAAAATTCAGATAATGGTTAAAAGTCAGGTTAATTAAAAGCCAACATCCAAGATGTTTGTGGGTACGTGTGCCTGTGTATGTTTGTACTTAAAAGGCCTTTAAGTTCACCCCCCATCTCCAGGACATTTTTTGGGGAAAGGAGGGCAAAAGGTTTTGTTTTGCTTTCTCTTCTTTCTCTTGAACCTTCTGCTGCATGAGGGTCCTATAATTGTTTATAATAGCCTGGAGTTCCTTAACGAAAATGGAGAAGGCACCAGACTCCTTTTCAGGGAGTAACCTGTTTTTCCTTATAGGACCCCAAGAATGTAAACAAATAAGTTCATCTCAGCTCTTAAACTGCTTGTTACTGCAACAGAGGATTCTCTTGAGGTTTTTGAGGAAGAGTATAATTTAAGCACTTAGAAATGTCTTTGTTTAAAAAAAAATTAACTGCACTGTAAAAGCATCACATGATCTAGTCTCATAATAATTCCACCTTTTAGGAGACACAGAATTCAGTTTGGGCTCTGCCCAGAGCTTAAAGATTCAATTGAAAGACAGATAGTACCTATCTAAATAAAATTGATCTCCACATACAATCCTATGATAGATTTCTCTAATTTTAAGTTTGATTTGACATTCATCTTTAATCTCCCTCCAGCGCCACCAGACTTTTTCTCTCTGTACTTTGAGATGTTAAATTTGGATGCTGGCTTTTAATTAACCTGACTTTTAACCATTGAACTCCTTTTAAAAAAATCTCTTTAAATCTTATTACGAAATTTCAGCTAGGACAAAATTCTGCTATTTCAGAAGTACCAAGTATCAAACCAAAAAGAGCTTGATTTAAGAACAAAGCTCAGGTTGTCATGGTAGAGAATAAGAAGGCAGAGCCCTTAGCTATGGAACTGGAACGTCTCTAGCAAAACGTTGGCCTTGTTATGTAAACAAAGCCCCTTAAGTAATCAAAATTAAAAAAAAAAATCTTTCCTCTTACATTTTATCATGGGGATTTAGTTACTTTAGAGTCTTTGTTCTCAGTAAGTTGGAACTTCCTTTTGAATTTGATCAACTCAGAGATGGTTGATCAATCCCAATGGAAAAAAGACTGAAAGGACAATAAAAACAGAAACAAACAACAACAATAAAACAGTTAAGCTAAACAAACAATGGTACAATTTATACAGTAACTGAACACTCTAATGGTGAAGAGAAATTAAGACCAGCTGGTTGTTAATCTAAACTTTAGCCAAGACGAACTCCAATTCAGTTACTTACTTAGGGATGGATCTCAGGCTGAAGACTGCTCTCTACCATCCTATAAGTGAGGAAAGACTCAAATTCATCTTCCCTGTTGGAAGAGAGCTCAAAGTCCATAAAGGAGTTACCTGCCTTTCATCATCATGGACACAGGAAAATTTGCCTTTCTTGAGTTGGAGACAAGTAAAATTCTAATAAAAGGAGTTGTCCAAATGTTGGGATATAAGGGATTCTCTGGCAAGGGTGCTTCCAAGCCTCAGCAAATTGTTCTATTGGTTTGAGTCATAAAGATAGCTCAAGCTGGTACCAAGCACTGGTTGAAGATTTGTCAAAAGTCAGTTGCACCTCCACTCAGAATCTTTTTGTGGTTACCAGTATGTGAATTCTGAATATCTGAGACAGATCTCAGTTAATTTAGAAAGTTTGTTTTGCCAAGGCTGAGGACGGATGCATGTGACACAGACTCAGGAGGTTCTGGCCACATGTGCTCAAGGTGGTCATGTCACAGCTTGGCTTTATACATTTTATGGAGACATGAGACATCAATCAACATTGGATTTATCCAAAAAGGCAGGACAACTCAAAGCAAGGAGTGGGCTTTCAAGTCACAGGTAGTGACAGACAAGTTTGCATTCTTTTGAGTTTCTGATTAGCCTTTCCAAAGGAGGCAATCAGATACGCATTTATCTCAGTGAGCAGAGGGATAATTTTGAATAAAATGAAACACAGGTTTCCCCTAAGCAGTTGCCAGCTTGACTTTCCCTTTTAGCTTAGTGATTTGGGGGCCCCAAGATTTATTTTTCTTTCACAAACCCAAGGCGTAGTGATTTTTATATTACATTCCTAAACAGCACATGCATAGACATTAGAACAGAATCCTGTCATCTAACGTGGAATCTCTCTTTATTCACTTTTTCATCACATGGGTTAGTCAATAATATGTTGTTGATCATGGGAAGGATAGATCTCATCTGACATTATTTTGCACAACTCATACTTTCCTACTCCCACCCCAGGAACCAACATGAAAAAGACCATTGCTAAGTTATGCATATGTCAGTTTTGAAATACTTCATTTAAAGATAAAATGCATTATTCCAATCTTTGCTTTCATTTTTAAACTTTATCTTTTCATGAGGAGGTTCTTCAAAAATGAAATGTAGTTAAAAATATACTGGAAAACAAATGATATTTAACATATTTGAGAGATTTATACACAAAGCCTGAAAATTATTTTTGCTAGAAATTATACAAGATTAAATATTTCACTTTTCTATGTTTTAAACATTTATATGAAATGTAATAAGATACCGCATCATTTTATAAAATTATAGTGACTAAGCTACAGAGAAGACTATTGTCAAATATAAAATAATCTAATATATTATACCTATAGTGAATTTTATTTTCCAATTTAAGCCCAGAAGGACAACTATGAGTAGCAGAGTAATAGCCATTGACATAAAAGCATAAGAATAAATACATATGTCTTTATAAAATTAATTTGAAATTTATTTTTACTTTCATTTAACTATAGATGAAATGAAATCATTTTAGTGTATAATTTTGCTGACTCCAATTTCTATTTTCTAATTCAGGCATAAAACTATATAAAAGCAAAGTTAATTCTTAAGCAATTGCTCATTAACTTCAACTTTATATAATAATAAGCATTCTCCAGAGGAACTATCATCGCTGATGACTTATGTGTCCATAGTTTGGGTTCCCCTAAGGGTAGAACTAAGAAGCACAAGTAAGGAAGTGGGGAAAGTGGGACGAAGAAATGCTGATAAATAATGTATTTATGAGCCAGTTACTCCTGAGGTCAACTGAAGCTAAATCCTCCGGGATCTTGGGGCTGTCTGGAAATATCATGGAACAGACCCCAGGATAGTTTTATTAGAGGGCAGGTTTTTCTACTAACTCTCTTAAGTGCATGGCTGAGGGCCACTCCCAGTGGGTGGCAACTCTACCACACTATAGCCATTGCATCTGGCAGAAGGAGTAAGCTCACTTAGTGCTGGGCAAATATCATAGGCAGAATAGGGGCTGAACACGGTGGCTCATGCCTGTAATCCCAGCTATTTCAGGGGCTAAGACTGGTTGATCACCAAAGATCAGGATTTCAAGACTAGCCTGTACAACATGGTAAAACCCCATCTCTACTAAAAAGACACACACACACACAAAGCTAGTCATAGTGATGGGCACTGATCATCCCAGCTTCTCAGAGGCAGAGGCAGGAGAATTGCTTGAATCAGGGAGGTGGAGGTTGCAGTGAGCCGAGATCACACCTATGCACACCATCCTAGGTGACAGAGTGAGACTCCATCCCCCCCCACCAAAAAAAAAAAGAAAAAGAAAAAGATCTTAGGCAGAAAAGGGAGACAGAGAACTTAGTTAAGAATGGTGGTAACTGTTTAGAATTATCCATAAACTCAGGTGGCCCAAGCAAATGTTCTGGTTCATCAATAGCATCTGACACACTCTATTATATACCTGTTATATTTTATTTGTTAATTCAGTAACCTCATACTTATGAAACACTTTTTATTAGAAAAGATCAGTTCCAAATGCTTTAAAAAGATCAGTTCTAAATGCTTTGAAAATAGTAGTCAGAAAAATAAAATCCCTACTCTTGTGGAAGTTTTAGTCCAGTGGTAGAGACAGACATTAAAGTGAATCAAATAATTATGTAAATAATAGAGATAATAAAATTGCTTACATCCTTCCTTCCCAACCCCAGGTACTGAGGAGTAACAAGCAGCAAGTTTTGGTTGATAAGTCAGTTCTTATAAATACCTGCCTGTAAGAAATGAAATGGACTGCCTCTTGAGTTAATAATTGGACTCTTATGCATCAACTCTGTGTTCAAGTTTGTTTGAGTGAAGCTTTTAATACAGTGATATTCAATCTCTTTTGTAATTAGTGGTTGGTAGTGGTAAGCATGTTCAAATTTTCTCTAAAATTGTCTATATGAAATTTATTTCTTGTATTTCAGTATCCAGGAATTTATGGGAAGATGTATGTGTGATAAGTTAAAAAGTTGCTTTATTCTTTTGATTCTTTTCTTTGAGCTAGAAAAAAAAATGTAAAAGTCAGAAGCTATTCTCTCTGTTTCTCCTCTTTTTTTTAATTTCAGAGATAGGAAGAATGTTAAGACAAGAGTGCAACTATATAAAAAAGAGGTCTTAATGAAAGGAGTCAAAGGCAAACCAAGTTGATGTCAAATATCTTCAACTCTGCACTAAACAGCAGACACTTTTTTGTCCTGGGATGGAAGCTGTGATTAGTGAATGAATGTATTGCTGCTTACAACTCTAAGATATTCCCACAGAAGTCATGCTCCATTCCAGGCTGCTATCTAGAAGTCCTAGCACACTTCCTATTTTTCAGCAGCTCCCAGCTCTGTGACACAGTTTCTAATTGTGCTTCAGTTTCCCTTTGAGGCTTTTTTTCCCCCAGTCTGCTTCTTTTAAAGGCCCTCCTTGAGCTTTTAAAAAGATGAAAGGATGCATGAAAGTCAATTATTTTCAGAAGAATAAGAGAAAATCAATAACAAGCACGGAAAAGTTGAGTGACAAATAACTTTGTGAATTGCTTAAAATAGGCCAAAACATTTGAGACTTCTTGATGACAGTTGTTCAAAATGGGTTTAATAGCATGTAGACTTCTAGTTTGCATGCATACAGAATTCTACTGATGTGTTTGCATTGCACTGGGGAAAATTAACAATGAAAGACACAGTCTATAGATATTCACATTATGATATGTCCAGTTATGCTGATATTACTACCATATCACTATAAATGACTTCTCCTTTCAAAATAAATAAACAAACAAATGATGTTGAGAGTGTGACAGCAATATGTAATAAATATTCAGGACAGAGAATGAGATGCAACCACGGATAATATTTATCCTTGAAAATAAAGTTAAAGCATATGGAATAGTTGAAATAATCTATAGTGTTATAAATATGTATTGAGTAAGAGAAACAGCAAAACTAATTCTTCCAGAGCACAAACAGAAATATTATATAATTAGTTACAGGAACTATGTTTTTCATCAATGGAATTTGAAAGAACAATCAAATGTGTACATTTTAAAGCATTTCTAATAACATTTCCAATTTTGACAGGGTGAGAAATATAAATAAGTGAGTGCATCCAAATATGTATTGAAAATAATAATATGATAGTGGGTTTTACAGCAAACATTAGTACCTACTATAAGTTATAATAAATAAGCTCTGATTAGGTTGAATGGGATGATATAGGGATTAGCCTAATAATAACAGGGTTTATTTATCCCTTAATACCTGATAGGCACTATTCATAGTGTTTCACATAAATGAACTCAGTTAATATGCAAAACCATCATTCGATGAATGCCCTTGTCTTAGTTTTATATTGCTACCCCAACAAATTACCTTAACAGTATTGACTTAAAAGAAAACAAATGTACTATTTTGTAGTTTCCATAGTCAATATGTTCAACAAAGGTGTTTTTGTTTTTATTCCCTAATATCTAGGTGTTCCAGGGCCATGGTCCTTACTGAAGACTATGGGGAAGAATCAACTTCCAAGTTCAATTAGCTCATTGGTTTAATTCACTTTCTGATTGTTGTAAGGCTGAGGTCACCACTTCCTTGCTGGCTGTCAGTGAGGCATTATTCTTAGCTTCTTGAGGCTGCCCACAGTCCTTGATATGTGTCCTCTTTCTCCATCTTCAAAGCCAAAATGAGTTTACAAGGCTGAAAGTGATTACATAACCACAAAGGACACATAGCCAAAGGTAGAGAAGTTGCATTTTGAAACTAGTACTATGGCACAAGAGTCCATGATAATCATTACTATATCATAAAAAATAATGCTGAGAAGCAAATCCTAGCACAACACTGAATGTTATAGACAAATCAAATAACACCACAAATCAGGAAAATTGCTAGTTCCCTATGATACAGCATTCACCAACATTAATTCCAGCAGTATGAAATAAAATATGTAAATGTAAAAATGATATTTTAAAAGTACTAGCTTTGGCCTAGTGTAGTGGCTCCCATTTGTAAAACGAACATTTTGGGAGGCCAAGGCAGAGGATCACTTGAGGCCAGGAGTTGGAGACCAGCGTAGGCAACATAGGAATTTCCCATCTCTAAAAACAATAATATTTAAAAAATTAGTCTGCTGTGGTGAGATGTGCCTGTGGTCACAGCTACTTAGGAAGCTGAGATGAAAGGATTTCTTGGGTCCAGGAGTGTGAGGCTGCAGTGAGCTGTGACTGCAACACTAAACTCTAGCCTGGAAAACAGAACAAGACTCTGTCTCAAACAACAACAAAAAAAGACAAAACGAACAACAATAAAACTGGTGTCTGTCTCATCTTGGAATAATAAGTGCATAAATGGCTAAGAAAAAATACAGAACAAAAACATCACTAACTTTGTGCACATTAAAGTTGTAAGTACTATATTTCCAAACCCATTATAAAGAGGGAAATCAAATCCTTGGGTAAAATTTCTTATTAAAATGGTACTATCAAAGCATTATCTTTTTCTGACAAACAGAATTTTCCCAAAGCTTTTATTAGATCTCATACTCAAAGGTGAAATATTCCCTTTGAAGTCAGAAAGCACAGAAGCATGCCTTCCATCATTTCTTGGGTCCTGGTGAACCCATCATAGAGAGGTCCTAGTGAACCCAGAAAGTAAAAAATGAAGAAAAAAAAAGAAGTCAGAGAGAAACAGAACTATCACAATTTACTGGCAAGAGAGTTGCTTGCAAACAACAGCTAAGACAATATATGCTAAATTAATATAAGAGTTTCACAAGTTTTCTGGTGTAACACAAAAGTCAATATTTGCAAATCAACTGCATTCCTAAATACTAGAATAAATCATTAGAAAAACTTACAGATAAAAAGGGGATTTTTCCTGTTACCTGTATTTTGGTTAAGGTATATGGAAAGACAGTAAGAAAGGCACAGTCACAGGCCAATAGGACCTTAATATTTTCCTCCATTTCACTAATCATGACACAGAATTTTTCTTGACTTTTGGCCCCTAATTTCTCTTTACTTAGAGCATTTCTTTTAGAAATCTTGTAATTGTACATTTTCCCCATTCTTTAATATGTAGAATTTATTAATATCCTCTTGCTACGTTTACAACCCAAGAATGTCTTTCTCAGGGACCTGGGGGCCACCCTTTGAAATGTAATCTCAGTCTTCCAGTTTCTGTGGGAGAGAATAAACCTGAGGTCAGTGTGAGCCTTACTCTGGATTGCAAAACTACTTTCTATCATGAAGATAAGAGAAAATTTACTTTTACTTTGAGTAAAGTCAATTAGCAAGCACAGGTGACCTAAGATTCCCCTATTCCAACTCTTAAAAATTTTCTAGTCCTTTATTTTAACAGCGATGAGCTCAGACTGAATTCTGGCCCCTTTCCACTATATCATGAATAGTCTTCCTTGCATGTTTAGCTTGGACTGGTTCAATTTTTGCCTTGACATCACCCACACATTAGAGAAGAAGAAAGAAAAACCCAGAAGCTATAGAGAGTTTAGGAAAGTAATAAACAAGAAAGTAACAGTGAAAGAATATTCTCTTGGTCCAGGTCTTCAAGACAAGTCAGTCTTGAGCTAAGATTACAAAATCCATGAACTAAAAGTGATATATAAATTTTAAATTGAACTATACTCTACCATATTGTAATATCTGAAAGCAAGACATAATTCCTGATTTAAAATTTGTTTCTGCAGCCGAAAGTGATGGCTTCTGTATTAGGAGCTATTCAGGAAAAAAGAAAAAGGGAAATTAAATTGTTTAAAGGTAGTGTTTGATAAAAATATGGATATTTCTTAATTGTACTCTTTCTAGTTTGGTACATTTAATCAGGTATTTAAATAGTTTTTAAATAATGTATACCATTTACAGTATTAACAAGACAATAAGTACCTAAAATAATCTAACAAAATATGTACAGGACTTCATTATAAAAGTAAATCATAATACATAGTATTAAATGATATTAAAATTAAAAAAAGGAAAAATATACTATAAATTTTATTATGGTACAAATTATTAGTATGTTAATTATCCCTCATTAGATCTTTAATTTTTGAAATTGAAATTAAAACAAAGTTACCCCTACCTTTATAATTTTTAATCAAAAAATATAATCCAGGTAGATAAAAGGACTAAATGTAAAAAGCAAAACTTATAGAATAAAATAATACAGGGAAACATTTTAGTCATAAAAAGTTAGGGATGACTTTGCAATGAAAGATATAAAAAACTACGAAGTCTATAGAAATAAGATTGGCGAAATTGATAACATTAAAAGTTCCTTTCTGACCCAGTTAGATGTAAGAGGACTTTAACTGGATCCAATCCAGTTAATTTCCAGATCAAATCCATTCCTAGACCCAGTTCAGTTTCTGTAGTGACTCCAAACCTGGTTTGGGTCAGAAATTTGCTCAAAGAAACTCAGAGAGCTCAAAGCACAAATCCCTGGAGCTCTAAAATCCAAGAGGGAGCTTACCCCAAATCCCCAGCCACTTTGAGAGATCAATGGACACAAGTGGGTCCTGCAGATATCTTGCCTGTTCACTCAGCACTCCTGGGGTTTACTAGAAGCTCCACTTTGGATCCTACTTCTGAAACCATCTGATAAAAGAAAAATTTTAGTCAATTAAATTTAAAGGAGTTTAATATAGCAATGAAGGATTCACGAATCAGGAAGCCCTCAGAATCACAGCAGATTCACAGAGACTACAGGGGTGCCTCATGGTCAGAAGAAATTTATAGACAAAAGGGTAAGGTGATATACAGGAATCAGAAGTGAGTCACAGAAGATGCAAGATTGATGACAGCTCAGTATTTGCCTTATTTGAATACAGCTTGAACAGTCAACAGCTTATGAGAAGTCAAAGTATATCTGCTGTGATTGGCCAACACTCAGTGATTGTTACAATGCATAGTATTAATTTAGGTTTTCAACTTTGACTAGTAAGCTAGGTTACAGTTCATCTACAAGTACTCAAATACACAAGTATAGAGTCATCTCAGTCCACATTTAGCTTAACACCTGTTTCATCTATACATCCAATTTTCTCTGCTGCATCATTTTCATTCTCTTTCATGTGTGCTGTATATTTTATTCTGAATGTAAAGTATACATTTTATCTTGAACCCATTTTCTTCATTTTCTTGCTCCCATGTTATAGGAAAATCTTTGAATGACTTTTATATCCTCGTCTGCTCTCATCTTACCTTCTCTTAAGCCCAATCCAATTAGACTTTTGCCCCACAGACACCATGTTCATGACTTCAGTGTTAAATCATCATCATATTTGACTCAACAATAGCATTTGTCACTGTTGGTTGTGCCCTCTGACTTCATTCATATTCTTCAAAGTTTCCTGATTTTCCTGATTCCGGTGACTTCTCTCTAAAGCCTCTAACAACTCCCCATTTTACTCTGAGTTCATATGAATGATCTTACTTTACCTTGAAAGGTCCATAATTCTGTCAATGCCACACCACAGACATCAACTCTTAACACCATCCATTTTCATTTATTGCCACACAAATCATCACTATTTTGTCTCTCCACCACACCAGGCATGTTTCTGCCTAAAAGCCTTTGCTCCATATGGGAACATATATAGCAGACAAAATAATTGATGTTATTGTTACATAAACAGCTTCTAATATATATTTTCATTTAATTGATTATAAACCAAATGAAAACCATCAAGCACAATACTAGAAAATCGGTAAAAATATGGATACATATATCACAATAGACCTGAAACTATGAAAATACCAAAAGAAAATCTAAGGAAAACTCTTCTGGACATTGGTCTAGGCAAATAATTTATGACTAAGACCTCAAAGCAAAGAAACAAAAACAAAAATAGACCAATGAGACTAAAAAGCTTCTGCACAGAAAAATAAATAATCAACAGAAGAAAGAGATGACCTGCAGAATGGGAGAAAACATTTGTAAACCGTGCATCTTACAGGGGACTAATATCCAGAATATATTATAAAAGGATCTCAAACAACAGCATTAAAAATGCAAATAACCCCAGAGAAAAGTTGGCAAAAAATATGAATAGACATTTTCAAAAGACATACAAATAACCAACATATGAAAAATGCTCTACATCATTAATTATTACAGAAATACAAATTAGAACGATCATGAGATATCATCTTACCCCAGTCAGAATGACTATTATTAACAACAACAAAAAACAGATGTTGTCACGGATGTGGAGCAAAAGAAATGCTTACACACTATTAGCAGAAATTAAATTAGTACAACATCTATGAAAAACAGTAGGTAAGTTTCCCAAAGACACAACAATAGAACCACCATTCAATCCAACAATCCCACTACAGGTGTTGATCAACTTACGACCTATGCAATTTACGATCATTCGACTTTATGACCACAATCGCTAGCCACGACTGCTCCGCGTCTGGCAGTGCAAATGCTGCCCAGCTGGGCATATGACAGTGCAGACCAGCTTCCGGCAGCACTACCATCTCCGCGTGCACCATTTCAACTGTTATCCCAGACTCGGTACAGCAATTTGTGTTTTGTGTCTTGGATATTTTTCATCAAACCCCTCCCAATAAACTTCTTATACATTTCGAAGCAATGGACCCAAACATCGAACTATTTGCAAGGATTGAACGGATGGCGCACGATGTGTTTCGTCCATATCGTGAAATTTATGAAGAAAAAAGGAAACATACAATTCAGACAAAGTTCACTGTGTTTATGAAAAAGCCAACTCCGGTGACCCCAACTGCTGCCTCAGATAACGACATCAACTATCCGCAGCCAAGCACCAGCGGCCAATAAAATGTTTCGTACATGTTTATATATTTTGATATGTTTTGCAATTGGGAAAATGTTTCCTATGGTATTTTTTACACCTGTATTTTGTATTTTTGTATGCACCTGTATTTTGTAATTTTGTATGTTTTGCAAATATTAAACCAGTTGTACTGGTAATGCAATGTTTTACTTAAACCTGATGAATGTAAAAATAAGAAACAAAATGGTGTAGAGATGATACAAATGGCATAAAATGAACAAAGAAAATTATGATATATAACAATAATGAAAGAAAATTATAATAAAATATGACAAAGATTTTTATAACAGCATTTCACAGTACTGTACATATAGCGTACTCAACTTACGACCAAATCATGTTACGACCGGTCTGTCAGAACCAATCGTGGCCGTAAGTCGAGCACTAGCTGTACTGGATATCTATCCAAAGAAAAAGAAATCATTATATCTTAAAAATACCTACACATATATAATTATTACAACATTGTTCATAATAGCAAAGATATGGAATCAACCTAATTGTCCATCAACAGGTGACTGGATAAAGAAACTGTCTCTCATATGTATCTATATCTATATAGATAGATAGATAGATAGATAGATACACACACACACACATATGTATGTATACACACAATGGAATACCATTTCATCTTTAAAAAGACTCAGATCTTCTTCAGCAACATGGGTGAATTGGAGGCCCTTAAGTGAGACAATTCAGAAACAGAAAGTCAAATACCACATGGCCTTATTTACAAATGAGAGCTAAATAATGTGTATATATGGACATAGAACATGGAATAATAAACACCAAAGACTCAGAGGGGAGGGAGGATGGAAATGAGATGGAAATGTAATGGTTCCAGTGTACAATATTTGGATGATGGTTACACTGAAATCCCAAATTTCACCATTATGCAATACGTCCATGCAAAAAAACTGCACCTGTATACCTTAAATTTATGCAAATAAAACATAATTTTTGAATAAATGATTCCTGTGTATTTGTATAGTTTCCAATATTTCTCGGTATTAATTTATAGTTTTATTCCATTGCACTAAAATATGCTTAGTCTTACCCCATAAATATATATGCCTCCTACATACCCACAAAGATTTAAATAAAGAAAAAGAAAAAAATGCATAAATCAGCTGTAAGCATATGTACAAATGAACTGCTAGTGGCAGTGTAATTCTCATAATCTTTAGTGTTATTTAATACTTTCAATCAAGAGTCTCACATTTTTAGTAATATTCTTTAAACAATTTCTCCTTAAGTGTTATATGTTAAGGAAATAAATAACAATGAAAATTTTTAAAACATGCATTTTGTCACACAGTTATTGTTTATTTTAATCAAACATTGGACAGTTTAATTCAGTTAATTGTTAATTTCTAAATTAATAGTAATACAAAGTCTATTTAGCAGCTCTGCAAATAGTGTTTTGAAGAATATTTAATGTTTAACAATATGAAGTGAAAACACAGAATACAAGTGTATATGTCTATGTGTATGTACATGTGTTTGTGTATGTATGTATACCACAATAAAGAAATATATTTAAAATT
Organism: Sapajus apella; assembly: GCF_009761245.1. Taxonomy (NCBI): domain Eukaryota; kingdom Metazoa; phylum Chordata; class Mammalia; order Primates; family Cebidae; genus Sapajus; species Sapajus apella. Next base: position 20,986,550 of record NW_022436947.1, read on the forward strand.
TTAATTATTATTATCTTCATGTAGTGGAATTGGTTAGAGTTTATCTTAAAATGTGTTCTTTATCTTTTACTATATTTTAAACATTTTGTAGTATGAATATTACTGGGTCTCATAATTTCATAATCAACAGTTTTTAAATTAATCTGTATTCTTTCAGGTTTTTAATGTTGTGTTAGAAACATGATGTAGATGGTTCTGAACTTCAATTAAAACTAAAAGGAGAGACTGGGCATGGTGGGTCACCCTTGCAATCCCTGTATTAATGGAGGCTGAGACAAGAGGATTGCTTGAGCCCAGGAGTTCGAGACTAACTTGGGCAACATAGTGAGACCCAGTCTCTGCAAACTAAAACATAAAAGAAACCCTCAAAAGCTAAAAGGAGAGAATCAAAACAAAAAGCAACCTCATCTACATTAGTAGATTTGCTTATTTTAAATCTTATGGAGACGTTATATCAAAAGGTTTTAGAGTAATGGTATATTTTATTAATATTTATGACATAGCATATTAATATTAACATTATGACATGATTGACTCAAGGTCATGAACTCATTTATTTATTTAAAAGTAGTCATTGAGCCACTAGTTTATGCTCAATATTGTTTTATATGCCAAGAATACAACAGTGAACAAGACAAATGTAGTCTCTGTGTCATGGAACTTCAACACTGATGGGCGCTGGATTCAAGCTGAACTTATTTGACTAAAAGCTCCCACGGTCTTTCATTACACTAAACTCCTTCTATAAAGTAAGCATTTTCTTATAAATCTAATCTGAAGCTTTATATTTTTTCTCATGTGCTTTCATTTGTCCTCATATGAAGTGATTGATCCACTTAGCAAAATAACTCAGAATTTATATTCTTGGTAAATAATTCAATTAAAATCTAAATTGTGTGAATGGAATACTTCTCTTCTAGATATCAGTTTGCTGGTGACCACCTGCTTACACTGTACCTAGAAAGCTGCCAAACAAATATATTATTTCCAATTGGTAATAGAAAACACTTTCCAGGCTATTGCCTTCCGCATTGTCTTTCATCTAGGCATCAATTTTAATGAAATCATAATGTGCTTGGCACCAGAATATCATCTACCATCCAAGGATGTCCAAGTATGTAACAAACATCAATTAAGTAGAACAATAGTTCTGTAAGAGAGAACATCATTATCACAATTCTGGAATTGAATGGAATATAGAACAGGGGAAATAATGACGGAAACCCATTTTGAATTAAGCAGAGGAATGTAGATTGCAAAGTTGAGTAAGTTCAGTTCATTACCTTAGTTAAAAAGTAGAAAATGTTTTCTGAAATAGGTGGATACTGCTGTGAAAAAAAGGAAACTCAAATTCTGACAGAGATGAATATCTCACCTCTTCATTTAATTCAGGATATAAACACTCTGCAATAATTGTTAAAAATTAGGCTTGGCTGGCAATTTAAGAAAACTGAAAGTACTATCTTTAAAGTAACAAAAAAGTCTCTGTGCAAAATTAGTCCATTCAGGAAAGATGATTGTGCTAAAAATAGAGGTGACTAGTTGAAAGAAATAAATAAATCAATTATTTTAAAAAATATAACTTGAAAATAACTCAATATTTATAATATTTGAGGTAAATTATGAGATATTTGCTTGTGAAACATGACACACTTTAAAATCTGATATATGGAACAAAGTATACACTGTCATCAAAGAAGGTTACTTACCAATAAATGAAAAAATAAAAGAGATGTACGCTAGTTTAATAAAAATTTTCTGTGTAAAATTAGGCTCTAATGGCCGGGCGCGGTGGCTCACACCTGTAATCCCAGCACTTTGGGAGGCCGAGGCGTGTGGATCATGAGGTCAGGTGATTGAGACCATCCTGGCCAACATGGTGAAACCCCATCTTTACTAAAATTACAAAAAAATTAGTTGGGCATGGTGGCACACACCTGTAGTTCCTGCTACTCGGGAGGCTGAGGCAGGAGAATTGCTTGAACCCGGGAGGCAGAGAGTGCAGTGAGCCAAGATCGTGCCACTGCACTATAGCCTAAGCGACAGTGAGAGACTCCCTCTCAAAAAAAAAAAAAAAAAAAATAGTAAAAATAATTAGGATCTAATTACTGGATTAAAAAATCATTTAATCATTTTCAATTTGACATGGTAACATTCAATTCTTCAGTATCCAAGTCAATGATATTCCTTATCTCACATAGCGTCAAAGAAAGAACTTCAGTACATTATCTGCACCCAGTGATTCTATTTATAAGAAAACGTGTCTCCTTTTGTTTATTATGAATTTTTGCTCTACTTAAGTATCTAATTTTAATAGTGGCTGGATCTTGTACACTTCCACTATTTAAAAGATTTTGAACATTTAACTGATTTGAAATTGGAAATACTTTGCAAAGGTGAAGCTGTGAAGAGACATGAGAGTTAAGAGGCTTATGTTGTGCTCAGGTAATATATGGCATTTGTACTTTGACAGCTCTCATAATTTGGAGAAATATATTGTGTTTGTATGAAAACTGGTTTTAGAATTACTTTAATCCTTTTAAGCACAAGCAGATGAAAAATGCTGAATGAAGATGAGATCGGTCATTAAACCATGAAATATGCAAAGGATGTTCTAATGCATTTCTGCATTTGGATTATGTCATCCATAAAAAATAGTTTCACAGTTATTTTGATTGCCTTTTCAAAAATACTTGACAGATGCATGCGCTGTTAATATATGAGTTCTTGGGAAATGTGCATGTTTGTTCAGTTATAATGTAATAAAGTTAAGGTCATCCTATTAAAAATTAATTTAAATAACTGGGAATTCTGAACTGTTTAATATGTCAACCTAATCTTCCAAAAAGAGAAGTGTTAATGTTTCAAAGTGTTGCTCATAAAGCTAGAAGAGCAAGTTGCTTTTTACTTAAAAGTTAAATTTCTTAAAATTCATGCAACCACTATCTTTTTAAAATCTTTTTCCTAAAACTGTATATCACCTATATTCATTCTTATTTAATTATTCTTAATTTATCTAAAACATTTCACATGCAGATTTATTATTTTAGGTGATATATGTGCACTCCTTCATGTTCTTTCCCCATTCTTCTTGCCTAGAATGGCGAGAGCCGGCTTGATTTTGGAAGCCCTGTGTTGAAGATAAAGAGTTAGTGTTAGTGTGAGATTCCACATATCTGCTTGGCTCTAGAACCTTTTTCTTCACCCTTGCCCCCCCACCCCGCCACCATACATAAATGCATCTTTTCTCGTCGATCTATACTATCTTCCCTGGATAGAGGCATTCTCTCTTAAGTAGGAAATATGTACGTGTGTGTATGTATGTGTGTATATATGTGTGTGTGTGTGTATATATATATATATATATATATATATATTGCTCATGTCTGGCAAATTTGTTAAAAATGTATAAAGACATATATATTTTTCTATCATCTTAACATTTTGCTAAATGTGTATCTGTATCTTTGTTACAGCAGCTTAGCTCACCTTAACTCAAAATCTTGCAATTCTCATTTTACACTTATGGAACATTCTTTTACAGGTAAACACAGCTTTGTAGACCATTCATATGATTAACTTACTTATTGATTAGTTAAACTGCTTGGATAAGGTAAAAAATTAATTATATGTTGATTTCTACTTCCCAGCTAAGAATATTTTGAATTTGTGCAAGAAAAACTGTAAGGACTAGTGATATCATTCATACCTAAAAATGTTTTATTTTAATGAAGAGTTACTTTAAAGTGCTCCTTTTTGGTTGCAGTGCCTTGCCATTTTAAATATTTCAAATATGAAAACAAATTCTTATAATACTTATCTATAAACCTTAAAATACAGATTCCACGTGAACATAATCTAATTTGGAGCTGAAATTTTCTCTTTTCTACCTCAAAACATTTTATCCAATTATAGTAGCTTTTAGCACTTTCTCCTGAAACAAGTTTTTAAAAGTTTTTTACATAAAATTTTAAACATTAAAAAAAATGTAAAACCTATCAATAAGACAGAGCACTATATATTAGTAAAATTTCTTTGTACCCAATTGGAAGATTATTAATACTGGTCATAATTCTAATGATACAAAATATTTTCCAAGATATCTGGAAAAGCTCTATTTATCAAGCAGTATATATTACGCCACGGGCATTCAAGGTCAAGGTCTCTGGCAGCCTTTGGTCTAGAGCTCTGCATATAAAGGAGTCCTAAGCATTTTCACTATGTAAGCTGAGGCAAATTACATCCTATTTCACTATCTTAGTTTTTCTATGGATGAACAAAAAGAAAAAAAAGTTCACAAAAATTATTGATAGAGATTTTCTGTCAAAAAGGCACTTTATAAAGATTCCGTTTCTTCCAAAAAGAATTTTAACACCATTTATCTTGAAATAAGCCTTTCAATGAAATAAACTTTATTGCTTTTCTCTTAATTCAATTGTTACTTGTTTGTTTAGTGTAACGTCTTATAATTCATTTAAAACTACTTTCATGGTCTCCAAGTACGTCAGCAATTTCTTCTGTTCTGTTGAACTGTACTTAGGATCAAAGTGTCTTGGTGCCTATCGATGTGTCCCAGGATCTGGAAGCGATTTTTCTTTATTCAGAAAAGACAGCTACAAGAATTTCAGAATAGGAGTAAAGTAGTGTGTGTTTTCATAATCTGTTCATGGAATCAACCATCTATTATCAAATATATGTCTAAAACCCTGAGTCAAGGGCTATCTCAACTTGAAACTGCCCTGAACTCCAAAAAAAATATATCTTCATACAACATTCATGCATTTACACATACAAATTACCAAAAACGCTCAGAAACAAAGTTTAAACTATTAGCAGATACTTTAAATGCAATAATGTTGAGAATTTTCATTTAACCTTTGCCTCTTTTGTGTGTATTAAAAAAGTACAACATAGTATAATGATTTATTATAACCTTCAGAAAAAAAATAAAGATGTGAGGAGGTATTACTTACATATCATGAGTTGCCACAGTCACTGAAACTATGTAAACTAAGTTGTATTTTTTGGAAGCAGATTCTGATTCTACTTCCAAGTGGCAGACTGGGCATACACATTTATCTCTTCTTCCCATGTAATTTCAACTTAATGTCATTGAATTAGCAGAAAATATGTGTTTATTTTAAAACAAATAATAGCAATGAAACAAGAAATTAAAAGGATAACAAATACTGATACAAATATGTACTTTTTGGAAAGTAAAAAACAGATGAGACCATATTTGGGAAAAAATAAATTGAAAAAACAAGCAAAAAAAGGTATTAAATAAAACTGTTGCAAAGGTGAGAACAGACTTTGCCATACAAGCTGCTGAGAAACTCCAAGTTTAGAACCAACAAACAGTGAGCTGTAGCAAGACCATTTTAGTCCTTAACTGAAGAACTGCTTGAGAAAGAAATCAACCATTCATGGCTATAGGATTGGGTAGGTAGCTATGGTTTCCTCAACATAAACTCCTAAACTCAAAGCAGTGGGAAATTGGGAAATTCTTTCATAGTTATTGGGATCCGAGAGAGAAACAGAGCAGCAAACTTAATATAAAACTACATTTTCACAATAAACATGTGGGAGGAATAAAAAGAAAGAATTCAACTCCACTTAAGATTGAAACATACTACAATGTTCATACCCCAAGTAGAGCTGTTCTGACTTTGGTCATTATGGGGCTTTCATCTGGCTCTGTGTTCTCATAACATGAAGAAAAATTGGCCAGTCAGCCAAAGTGATACATTTAAAAGTGTTATTAGAAGGATAATGTACAAGTGTTTTGAGGGACCATTTGTACTTCTGGGTATCTACTCTGAAGAAGCACCTGGATGTATGCACATGTATAAATGCACATGGATATTGATTTTAATCTTTATAATGCAGAAAATGGAAACAATACAACTGTTGGTCAATAAGACACTGAGAAGTTGAGAAATAAAAATAAAATACCAAGCTCCTAAACTGACTGAATAGATGCTGTCTTGGCCAAGGGGACCCCAGAGACACTTTAAACCTTGAGTTCTCAATCACGATGGGATGGGAGGTTGGACATGCTTTGCTATAACCCCTCTCGTTTGTGACTTAGACAAAACTGATCAGCATTGATGTTAAAATAGGGAACATAAGACCGACAGAACAGACTCATTGTGGCAATAAGACACCAATTTATAAATATCTAAGGTCATATTTGCCAAAGTTTTAGTTATGCACCCCTGCACTTAAAGAATAACCTCTTGTTCTGCCACAGGACTTTTTCTTTTTCTTTAGCAGCTAAATAAGCACTAGCCTCCAGATAATCAACTTTAAAGCAGTTGCAGCTCATTGACTGCCAGGCACTGACTAATAAATTCCCTATTCTTCAGGCCAATACTACAGCTTTGACTGGACAAGAGACCGATTCAAGCAACTTTTGGCTGATAAGGGACCACCAACCATGGACTGTTCTGGCCAGTTTACAGAGGCTGTGCATTGAGTGACTTCCAGTCTTTACTTCACCTTTAGATATATAGGGCCTAATTGTAATGCATTTAAATTTTACATCTTCACCCCAAAGAAAACCTGAGTCATATGTAACATACATGTTTATTCAGTATGCATATATTAAGACTACCTCATAAATAAATAGGCATGTGTAGCTAATCTTGCTGGGCATAGATCTCAGCTTCTCCTTTTTTCTCTGAAATGTCTGCTTTTAATTTTAGCTGGAGGCTGCAGGTTGTACCACTCAAAAGAAATAAAGCTCTTCTTTCTAACTTTATAAAGTTTATGATTTTTCAGTTAACACCAACAATAAAAAAGTTTACTATATTCATACAAATCAATATTTTATTGTCATTAGAAGTCATGTTGCATGAACATGCAAATCAGAACACTGGAAGTACTCTCTATCTTGATTGGAAGGTTGGGTACATGAGTGTTAGTTATTTCATTATTATATTTACAGTAACTCTACCTCAAAAAATACCGTATAAAGAAATAATAATTACTGATATGAAAAGGTCTTTACCACTGTTAGAAAGTAGCAAGTTTCAGAACACCAATGCCTATAAAAAATTCAAACTTAAAACACAAACTGTGAATTTTATGAAATATACATTTGACCATAGTCCTTATTTTCTGGCATACAGTTCCTAAAACTCTTAGAATCTCCAGAAACATATGAGCATTTTCTTATGCTAATAACACGACTGGTGGTGGGGGTCTCCCAGATAACTTCAGGATGGAGACTAGGGACCAGAAAAAACAAGGTTGGATTAGAGGATTGGAACATTTACCTTTACCACCCTACCTAACCTGCATGGAGAAGAGCGAGGGCTGAAGGTTAAGTTAATCCCCAGTTGCCAAAGATTTAATTAGCCAAGTTTCCTTTTTTTTTTTTTTTTTTTAACTGTGTTCTAGGAGCTTATAGCTGAATAAGTGGAAGTTCCTGGATGGTGGCAAGCCCTGAGAGGCCATGGAGGCTTCCCACTCCTTGCCATATACCCAACACTGTGCATCTCTTTCCTCTGACCACTTATCTGTAACTTTTGTAATATCTCTTATAATAAGCCATAAACATAGTGTTTCCCTGAGTTCTGCAAGCTGCTTTAGCAAATTAATCAAATCCAAGAAGAGGGTCATGGGAATCCCGATTCAAAACTTCTGTCGGTCAGAAGTACAAGTCACAAGCCATGCTTTTGACTGCCATCTGATGTTGGGGCCAATCTTGCAAGACTGAACCCTCAACCTTTGGGATTTGATACTATCTCGAGGTAGATAGTGTTGTAATAGAATTGAATTAGAGGACAGCCAGCTGGTGTCCACTGCAGAATTGCTTACTTTGTGGGTGAGGAGTAAACCTTCACACATCTGGTGTCAGAAGCATTCTGTGCTATATTTAGTGACTGTGAAAACAGAGAGAAGGAAAAGTAAAACACACATGTTTTTTTCTCATATCTCTATAAGCAGACATATATTCATGCAGTTATAAACATAAAGAAGTATGTTTGTATATGAATATAAATGTGTGCATTTATGATGGTGGCTATATTTTTAACTCACACTTAATTCATATTGTTGTTGTCAGGGGTTATATCTCAGAAGGGATTAAAACTTTGAAGAAGTTTTGAAAGAGAGGCCTTTTCTTCTTGACAAATACCCTGCCTTACAATTTGGACTTCTCATAAGCATTACTTATTAGGAATTTCCAAAATCAACAATCATGGCAACAGTAACAAGCAACCACAAGGTGAATGAAGTATTGAAATGGGAACTTTATTCAATATTTCCTATGTGACAACTGTTATTCACATCTCTGAAACATGTATCTAAAATTAACCCTCCAAACTAGGGTGTGCCTTCCCAACATGAATTCACATTGCTATTAATCTACAAATATGAAAAGATACAATGGGAGATAAATGGTGACTTCTATTTTTTTCCTGCTGGATACTTCCATTCATGAAATGGGTGCTAGGAAACAACAGAAGCGGGAAGTAACATGCACAAAGATGCTATAAAAACCTAAACATTAAGATGGATATCATACAGCACATTCCAGAAAATGTATCTGGAGCTGCTTTTTTCTTTTTCTTTTTCTTTCCTTTTTTTTCTTTTTTGAGACGGAGTTTCGCTCTTGTTACCCAGGCTAGAGTGCAATGGCGTGATCTCCTCTCACCGTAACCTCCGCCTCCTGGGTTCAAGCAGTTCTCCTTCCTCAACCTCTCTAGTAGCTGGGACTACAGGCGCGTGGGCCACCATGCCCAGCTAATTTTTGTATTTTTAGTAGAGATGGGGTTTCACCATGTTGACCAGGATGGTCTCGATCTCTTGACCTCGTGATCCACCCACGTCGGCCTCCCAAAGTGCTGGGATTATAGGCGTGAGCCACCGGGCCCGGCCTGGAGCTGCTTTTATTGTATCATATTATTTAATATTTTACTTTCTGATCCACCCGTTACAAGGCATGTGCGCATTTCCATTATTGTAATTGGATGTCATTTTCAGGCACAAGAGTTTTACTGGGCAGAAAACAGAACAAAGCACCTCCAACACCTAAAACTTACAGGGAAACCATCATGAATTTTGTTGGGATGTCTAATGACACTGAAACAAGAGACAGGAGGCAAAAATATTTCATACGTTTTTAGAGTTTAACAGAAATGGGAATGCTTACAATGGCCAAGTAAGAGCAAAACAGTACTAAGACGGCATATCTAGATCTATATCTAGATCCAACTATTTATCTATATGCTAAAGTGCTAGAGATGAGCAAACAAACTTGAAATTTTGCCTGTCCCAATAAGCCAGGGGTGATGACTATTCTGATATGAGTACTTAGAGCGATTAGTGAATCACTGATTCTCACACATGGCTGCTCATTAGAATTCTCTGTATGGTTTCAAAGAACCATCAATGCCTGGGCCCCATTCTTAGAGAATATGGTTTAATTTGTATTATGTGTGACCTGAGAAGCAGGAATATTAAAAGCCTCTCGAGTAATACTAATATGCAATACATTTTAGTAACCAATAACTAACAAATCATTCCCAAGTTGAAATATACTCAATTAGCAAGCAACCTTCTTTTAGCAGAAGATAATGAAATAAAACTCACTTACATATAGTTGACAAAATATTGCTTTAGAAGTGTTTTATTTATTTCATATTACAGATTAGGTGTTTGTTACATAGATATATAATTTAATAGATGAATTGTTAAAAGATGAGTGCAGGGAACCATGTTTCCATGTTGCCTAACTAAATGATTTGCTAAAGAAGCTAGAGTCCTTAAGAAGAATGAAGATCATCACTCTCAATCAATGGGTTTGTCTCCTTCTATCTTAGTTTTTTGTTATTATCTATTCTGGCACAAAGATACATAATAAGTACATGAGCTGGGACAGAGAATATGGATTTTTAGGCTCTGCTTCCAGATATACTAGGTTGGGTCCTATATCATGACTGAACCATGCAAATGACAAAGGAGTATATCTGCAGAGTGTCTATGAAACATTCCTGGTAACCTCACATTCACATTAACGTACAGATATGAGAGATCTTTCATTATCTTTGCAGAGTTCTAAATGATGTTTGGCCCTTCTTCTGAGAAGTGCTATGAAGAAACAGTCCTCTGCCTCCAGAAACCAGTCAACAATGAGGGGACATGCAGACAAGCATGTCTAATGACCAAGCTTTCCAAATATTTTCTACCAGAGAGAGGGGCTGATTCCCATTTCTGAGCCAGAATGAAGCCTTGACTTGCTTATTCTCCAGCCAGCATCACTTTGTACCCAACCACAAAGATTTATATCCATGATGGAAGAACTAAACTCACAGGGGCAAAGATAATCTTATCCTGTCAAAGCCAAATGCAGATAAGCTGATTATCATGTAGGATTTGAGACAAGAGAAACTGGAAAACAGAACACTAAACATCTCTTATTATCAGCAAATGTGCCCGGCAGCTGCTGGTAATCACCAATCACAACAAGTAGATCAACAGAAAAAAGAAAAATATTGTGGATGCACCCAAATTCTAAATCTTGGCATCTAACTGAATTTAGCACAGAGGATCAGTGTGAATTCAAATATATGTGAATCACAGTAATCATGCGAAGTGCTAAATCACACATTGCATGATTTATTCAAGATACCGAAAACACTGTATTCAGGGTACCCCAAGTTCTACCAGGCTATTTAGGGTCAAACTTCTAAAGAGTCACAATACACACACCTCCCCCCACACACTTACAGTCTGTCCCAACAATCTGCTATGTTACAGCAGCGTATAGCAATGATTATATTAAACAAAAACCAAACATTTGGCTGTGTAAATCAAAGCTACTGCCAAGAACTTTCATAAAAATTGATTAAACAAAACATCAATTCAAAAAACTACATTTGTGTATATGTAAGTATATACATGCACACACACAAATATCCAATCAGAAAATTTCATATTTCATATTTATTAAACCTATCAATAGGCCCAATCTCTTGGAGATTATTAAACAATTAAGATAAACACAGAGAAGAGTAAGCACAATAAAAGTAGCATATGATGTGTAAGATATTACATGTTATAGAAGGTCAGAAGGGACATTTGAATTGGAAATTTTTAGAGAATGCTTCTTGAAGTATGTAGTTGTAAAATGCATGATGAAAGATGACAGATTTGGATAGATGGAAAAGAAATGTGAGATGCTTGAAATTTGGAATTTCCAGGGAGAAGCAATAGCATATGAAAGAATGGAGAAAATTGTATATTTGATGTATGGAAATAAGAGTTAGAAGGGCAAGACAGAATAACTCATCACTGAACTTGACAGAATTAAAGACAGTGTAATAAAACTTTTGTTGGAAGACTTCTTTAGGGGGTTGAAGCTCATCTTGGGTAATTACAATTTAGCAGTAAGTGCTAGATCTTGGAGTGAGGACTACTGGAAGGAAAACATGGTAACACTTTTGACCTGTATTCAGGGGAAAGTGTTGTACCATCTTGCTTCCTTCTTTTCCAGGGGAGTGAGCTCTGCTGACATTGCCCTTTCATTGTTTCCTGCTGGCCCCAGGAGCAAGATCTGTGCCTTCTTCCCCAAATTGCATGTTTTTGTGTGTGTGTGTTAAAATGCTGCCAACTAACAATGTTGACTTGCCCTAGGGATACCTGAACCTGTGACAGCACCAAGTCCATGGAAACTACCTAGGACATTGTTGATGAGAGGAAAAGCCAACTTCTGATTGAGTGATAACTCTGTTCCCAAGGAGTTTTTAACTTTGGAAATTACTGTGAATAATGATGATAATGATAATAATGAAATATGACTGCATGCTGCCAAAGAGTGAAAATATTGATTGCAGTTTGGAAACAAAAGCCAGTTAAGAAAGTTAGAAATGAGCAAACACGATAGGCATCTGTTTTACAAAGCTAATGAGATATGTTGCTTACTATCATTGCTTAATATCAAGCTCTCACAGTCCTTACCTGGACACACTGGCTCATGTCTGTGATCCCAGCATTTTGGAAGGCTGAGGCAGGAGTTTGAGATCAGTCCAGCAAATTTAGTGACACTGTCTCTAACAAAAAAAAAAAAAAAAAAGACCTCACAACCCATTAAAATTAATTTAGATGTTATGGTATCAAGGCTCAGAACTCTTTTCCTAGACAAATTGTCCAGTATGTTTTATCTACAATTTTATTGTATTGTATTTGACTTTAAGTTAATATCCATTTTGACTTAATTTTTTTTATATGTGAAATTTAAAATATTTTGTTTTTCTGTCATAGGATGTTTAATTGCTACAGCATCATTCATTGAAATGTCTTTACTTCATTGAATTGCTTTTAACCCTTATCAAAAATCAGTTGGACATATTTGCACATCCATTCTGGTTCTCTATTCTGTTCCACTGGTCTATGTGTCTACCCCTCTGCCAGTATCTCACTGTCTTGATAACATAGATATATAGTGAACCTTTGTATTAGGTTGAGTGATTATTTCCATTATATTTTTTGTGGAAAAACATTGCTATTCCAGGGCTTATAACTTTTAGTATAAATTTTAGAATAAGCTTGTCTATGTCTACAAAAATATTGCTGGGATTTTGCCAGAAATTCTAATATTCTATGTATCAATTTAAGAAGAATTTTCTTTTTTTCTATATGAAGTTTTCTAATTCATGAATAGGGTATGTCTCTGCATCCCTTTAGGCTTTCCTTGATTTATTTCACCACTAAGTGTGAAAGGCCAGTTCCAAAGGGTATATATGAATTAATTCTGTTGATATTCTTGAAATGAAAAAAAAAGAAAGAAATGGAGAACAGATTAGTGGTTACTAGTTGTTAAACACAGAGCAGAATTGGAGGCTGAGGAAATCAGCTATTGGATGTTGTTATAAATGTCAACCTGAGAAAAGTCTGTGGTAATGGAACTGTTCTTCATTTTGACTGTGGTGCTGGACACACAGCCTGCACATGCTGAAATTGCATGGAACTAAATACACACTCACACACATGTAGAGTGAAAGTAAATCTGGGTGCATGTGACTAAGATTGGTAGGTTTTATCCATGTCAATATCATAGTTTTGATATATGCTATAGTTTTTCATGATGTTATCATAGGCAGAAATTTGATCAGGGGTAAAAGGATCGCTGCCTTATTTCTTACCTCTGTGTATGAATCCACAATGATTTCAAACTAAAAGTACACTTAAAAGGAAGTAGAACACAATGTGCTAAGTGCTAAGATAAAAGGAAAAACAAGTTGTAATGGAAGCACATAGTGGAATTATAAAATATAGATTGGCAACCAAGAGATTGAGTAGAAATTAGCCAATTAGCAAGAAGATTAAAAAAAAAAAAAACCCAGGCAAAAAGATCAAATTTTGCAAACAATGTATCCTAGAGTATGCTCTTTCCATTTTAAGCAATTTAGGATGTTTTTCAGGCAAGAAAAAAAGAAATCTTACTGGAGTGAAAGTTAGTGACCAATCTCTTAAGGAATATGTAATGACATTAATGTTTGTGGATGCAAACCATAAAGCTATGTGAAGTTCTTCAAAATACATATCTATAGACATTAAGATCATACAATGTCAGTGTAGTGAATGTCACCGACAAAGCTAAAACTGGAGGCACAGACAACATAAATAGATACAAAAATCCAAGTGAAATTGAAGACAGTGCTTGTCACAAAATAGAAATTGGACAAATATTTGTTGAATGTAAAAGACAGTGAGAGTAGAGAGGGTAAAGAGTCTTAAATAACCATTAGATATAGATGACGGTAAACAAAGTAATCAAGATGACTCCCAGATTTCTTCTTGGGAAAATTCAGGAATAGACAATTCCAGGGTTACAGATTAATTGTACCATCTATTTTTATATAAACACAAACAGGTGTTAGCTTGTAACTGTCTTCCTTCTTTCTCTTTTCTCCAATGCGATACTGTAATCCACCTTCTGTTAGAAAAACATTGAGTGGACAGCAAAGATTACCAACGGACAAGACATGTAATTTTAATTCTTTTCATTTTTTTTTTCGTGCTACATTCTTCAACCACAGTATGGTTGTATTGTGCCTTTTGATTTCACTTTGGAAAGAAGTGTACACTACATGTTTTGTCCCACATATTCAAATATGGTCACACTAGACATAAAAATGATAATATTGAACTAAGTTGTGTAAGCAGTGATCCTCAAAGATTTGCAGTATCTTTGAAGCTGCCCATAGGTGGCAAAAACACTCATTTTAACTTCAAGATAACACACTGTATTTCTTTTATGATATCCCTGCAGTGGTGAAAATGAAAATTATTGACTCAGTGGACCCGACTTACCATGCTTTTAATCACTGGATTGCTATTAATTGATTTCTGTAGGCATGAGCCAGGAGATCCCAGGACAGCACTTATTAGACGTCTCTCACACTCCTAATTTAATGATTTTGATACACCTTAGAGAGAGAGATTTAGACTGAAATGTTTGGTTTTTATGACAGATATGTTTGTATGGAACAACAACAAAAAAAAGTCAGTTAGTTTAAATCATGACGTAATAAGTTGACTTTTGGAATGATAAAGACAGATTGTTCTTTCCACATTGTCTTCATCATCATAAATAAATAATTTAAAATTATACATTCAAATATACATTCTTGACACCTTGCAAGTGTGTGCAGAAACTTTTGATTACTTTGAAAAGTCATCAGATTTGTTTTCTCAAATACCTTGCTATCTTGTCCAATATATCTAGAGGAAATATTCTATTTTGCAAATAATAATAATAATACACATCGAATATCTAGAATCTAGAAGCTAAATATTATGAATTTCTTTCTTTGTAGCTGGCAATGAAATACATGAGATTAGATATTACATAAAATTATAATTAGAAGAAAAATATACATGATATATGCAAAATAATAGGCTTATGCTGACAGGTACATATTTACGGATGTATTTAAACAGTGAACTTCTGTCTACTTTAACTCAACAAAACTGGGGGACTATTATCTAACACATTAGAAATTTTGATTGATTTTGCCCTTTTTCTTAATAGACTATTAGAGTAGTAGACAAAGGAAGAAATAAAGCATCCAGATAATCGATCTGCATCATATTGGAAAAGTCAGAACAGAATGGTACATTACTACTGTCAGAAATATATAAAACATTAACATTTCTGTCCCATAGTCTCATCACATAAATTGTATTGGGGACTGATGAAGACACAATATCTGTCCATTCTCATGACCAAAATAGCTATTAAACTGGAAACAGAATGGCAGAAATCTATTCTCAGGAGATATGCTGGCTGAAGAAAATACACTGAATTTCTTTATTTTATGGGATCTGTGTTCTCACCCAAGCCATCTTGTAAGTACTCAGGAATTTTCCTAGAAGAAACACTCAAATCAACATATATGTACACATGATTTACAAATAACATCTTTGGTAGAAACAGACCAAGTCATAAAGAAAAGCCAAATAATAAATTTGATATTTTTATCAAATTTTATAACATAAAATAAATAAATAAGAACAATTAAGAATTACATTTTGCATGTGGTTAAATTTATGCTGTATAGGAAATTGAAAGAAATTTGTACATATATGTAAGTATTCTATGAAAAGCTTCACATTTAATTTATTAACGTATTTTTGAGCATTCCTTATATCCCTGATGGCTACATAATTATGTTATTTATAAATAATTGTGAAAAGTGTTTCTTACTGTGTATTAACAAAAAGTAAAGTTTGTATTTTATTTTGTGGGATTCAAACAATCACAGTGTGTGCACAAGTTGTGTATACACTTGAACACATGCCAGGTCATGAATTGTATTCCTTATTTAATATGCTCATGAGACAAAACTAGTTCTTTAACAGAACATTTTTAACAGAGAGATGAATTCTAGGAAGCATTTCAAATCTGAGTCTCTTCTAAGCTTTGAAGAGATGTTGTGTTCTTTTTCTGCCTCCTTGCAGTTTAGCTTGTTAAAATTTACGTAGCAAACCTCTTATCATAACTCCTACATCTAAGGAAAGTCAGTAATGATAATTGTACAGGAGCCTTTTTGTTATTTTAAAATATCCTTACTTTGGGGGAAAAATCCATATTATATACTATATTCAGTATAATTGCCAAAACCAAAATAATTATGGGGATGAAAACTTTTAGGTAAGTTTTTATATTGGAAAAAATGATTATATTGTAACCTGACATTAAAAATCAAATGTAAATCAGTAAATATTTGTATGTGTATTAAGTACAAAACAGTTTGTTTTAAAATACATAGCTAATAACTAATAGCAAAGACACCCAAGGAGTTTATAATACAGCATAAACTGATTATAAAATAAAATAGATGTCATGCAGATAATAAAATATAGAATTCCATAAATACTACAAAAGACATTTAAAATGCAATGAGGAAGATTAGAGAAAAAATAGATTAATATGGATAAAATACCAGGAAGGACTTCATGGAGGGAGTGACAGAGTATAACAAGCAGAAATTTCAGAGGAAAATTTTTGGGGTGGATATTTAAAATAAGGAAATAAAAGAAGCAGCATGCAAAAAGGGAAGTGTGGTGTATGAGGAAATTTTAAGCATTAGAAGTTTATTAGAAAGAAAATAGTTTAAGTTCCTAAAGAAGTACTAGGATATGCAGGCTGAAAATATGATGGGCATATTGCAAATAACTTGAATGTCAAGTGGAATCAGTTAGATTTCACTTAAAAGAAAATGGAGCAACAGAAAATTATTGAATAAGTATATGAACACAAAAGTTTAATTTTGTGTATTTGAGTTCTCCAGAGAAACAGCACCAAGAGGATCTATTTATATATAGATCTAGATATATAGATTTATTATGGAAATAAATGCTTATGCATTTATGGAAGCTGAGAAGTCCCATTATCTGCAGTCTGCAACTTGGAGAACCAGGAAATCTGACAGTATAATTCAGGGCTGAGAATCTGAGTTGAAGGGCTGAGAATGTAGGGCAAGGTGTGACAATGGTGTAAGTCCTGAGTCCAAAGGTCTAAGAACCAGAAGCAGTGATGTGTGAGGGCAGAAGAAGATGGATGTCACAGCTGAAATAAAATGAATTTGCCCTTTCTCTGCATTTTTGTTCTATTCCAGTTTTCACTGGATTGGATGATGCCGACTCACTTTGATAAGGATGATCTTCTATACTTAGTCTACTGATTCAAATCCTAATGTCTTTCAGAAACACTTTCACAGACACACCCAGAAAGACTATCTGGGTATTTCTTAGCCCAGTCAAGATGACACACAAAATTAATCATCACCTTTTGAAAAGCATACGGAATGAATCATGTGAGCCACGTTTCCAACTCATTTGTTTTTCAAAGGCCTTTATGTGGATTAAACAATAATCCTACTATTCAATGATACTGAGTCCTAAATTTGAGATCATCATTTGACTTTATACATACACCATACATGAATTTATTTTTAGATTTTGGTATATTGTTTCACACTCATGTAGGAAGAAAAAAAAATGTTTTCTAAATGGTCAAAAGAATAAAGCGTATAGAGATTATTAAATTAATTTGAAGAGTGTTATAATTGTTTGATCAAGTAAAAATTAAGTATGAAATAGGACAGGGCAGTAGTAATGAAAACAAATAATTAAATTTAAGAAAAAAATTGAGAAATGATCAAAGTTAATCCTAACGTTTTGATCTGCAGGACTGAAAAACAAGACAAAAACAAACCCACTCAAAAGTGGGTGAAGGATATGAACAGATACTTTTCAAAATAAAACATTTATGCAGTCAACAAACATATGAAAAAATGCTTATTATCACTGGTCAGTAGAGAAATGCAAATCAAAACTACATTGAGATACCATCTCACACCAGTTAGAATGCCGATCATTAAAAAAATCTGTAGACAGCAGATGCTGGAGACGATGTGGAGAAACAGGAACACTTTTACACTGTTGGTGGGAGTGTAAATTAGTTCAACCATTGTGGAAGACAGTGTGGTGATTCCTCAAGTACCTAGAAATAGAAATTTCATTTGACCCAGAAATACCATTACTGGGTATATATCCAAATGATTATAAATCATTCTATTATAAAGACACATGCACAATGTTCATTGCAGCACTGTTTACAATAGCAAAGATGTGGAACCAACCCAAATGCCCATTGATGATAGACTGGACAAGGAAAATGTGGCACATATACACCATGGAATACTATGTAGCCATAAAAAATCGATGAGTTCATGTCCTTTATAGGGACTTGGATGAATCTGGAAAACATCATTCTCAGCAAACGGACACAAGAACAGAAAATCAAACACCACATGTTCTCACTCATAGATGGGTGTTGAACTATGAGAACACATGGACACAGGGAGGGGAGCATCACACACTGGGGTCTGTTGCGGGGGGGATAGGGGAGGGACCATGGTGGTTGGGAGGTTGGGGAGAGATAACATGTAGAGAAATGCCAGATTTAGGTGACAGGGGGCAGTGGAGGCAGCAAACTACATTGCCATGTGTGTACCTATGCAAAAATCCTGCATGATCTGCACAGGTATCCCAAAGCCTGAAGTGCAATTAAAAAAAGAAAGAATGGAGAATAAGCAAATTATATACAAATGTTAAGAGAAAGCAGCTTAAGGTGAGTGGGGGCACTGCTGTTGCGAAAGTTGTTAAATTTCATCTGTGAAAGACTGAGTTGAAGTTAGGCATAATAAAGTCACAATCATGGGAGAAGAACTCTGAGAAGAGGTAATAGCTAGAGGTAAAATTTTGCCAATCATCAACAATATAGACATGATTAAAACAATGGAATGAAATATCAGTAAAGAAATAAAGATTATAAAGATAGGGAAAATAGAAGAATAATTTGAAAAGACCCTGTTTAAATGAAAGAAGGTAGGCAAGACAAACAAAGTAGTTAAAAAACAAAGATATTTGGAATGATGATGGTAATTCAGACATTACCGTCACTCATGAAGATGGAAATTAGTGTCCGATTTGACTCTTACTATTTGCCAATCACTGTGATAGTTGTTTTTAATGCTTTTCAGATTTAATCTTCAGAAAATATCTGTGATATCTATATTATTTTTTTTTATTATTTTTAAATATATAAAAGTGACGATGCTCAGATATTTATTTTTTTAAAGGGGCAGCCCTAGGATTTTTTAAACTTGAGAATTTTAGAGTTTAACCTTAATAAATGTTTCCTCCAATATTAAAATATCAAGAAAAGAGATAAATTCAAGAAGGATGAAATCTACTTTGGCTATTATACAATCTTTCAACTGTAGATAGAGGACATAGGCTTTCTGATTTTATGAGTTAGATAGGCAATGAAAGAAATAAAAGTGGGAGAAAGACTTCTGCTGCAAGCTAATATGTAGTAACAGAGACAGAATTAATCACTAGATTGAAAAAAAAAAGAAAATCAGAAAAAATATATGTGAAATAATAACCAGGCAATGAAGGCTAGTGATACTTGACATATAGAAAATACATAAAGTAAGCCCCGTTATTGCCCAGGTTATTTCCTGGAAATAATTTACAGGCCCTCATGCAGGGAGAAGAAACTCAGGAAGAATCCTGTGCATTGAAATGGAGCTAAGATTCCAGGGCAGGGGGAATGGAGGCTGGAGTTCACAGGGCAGAGAACTGGAGGGGAGAGGACTTCACGGAATGCAAGGGCCCTGCAGTAGGTTAGCCTTGAGATTTCAGCTAAATGCCCAGTGTGTGAATGTGAAAAAATAACTTGAGGCCAGGACAGAACTCCCTACGAGGATTGGTAGAAATAAATTCTAGAACTCACAGAGGGGCTGGATATTTCTCATTCCTTTATTAAACAGGGCGGAATTTCTTCTATATTTGAATTACAATTCTGGTTCACGTATATCCACATACTCCTTGATGTTCCCCTTTCCAGGAAGAAGACTTTAACTCACATTCTCTTGAGCATGTGACTAGACTTAATGAGTCACTTCTAACAAATAAAGTATAGAAAAAGAAAGATGCTTAACTTCACAGCAGAGAAACCAGGCAGATAGCACTTTAACCAAATGGTCATGGGCTAATACCACTAGCAATGTCATTTTGATACCTGTACAATTTGATGTGATGTGATTTGATTTGATGTGATGTGATGTGAAAGACACTTTACCTTTGTATTTTTCTCCAAAATCCATAACCTCAGTCTGTTAATGAAAAAACATCAGGTAAACTCATATTGTGGAGCATTCTACAAAATGGCTGAGCAGTACTGTTTAGAAGTGTCAAGGTCCTGTGAAACGAGGAAAGACTAAGAAACTGGCAGAGATTGGAGGAGATTATGCAGACGTGGTAACTAATACTCTGGAATGCTACTGGAACAGAACAAAGGAAATTGATGGTAACATGAATTCAAAATAAGGATTTTAGTTTTGCTAACAAAAGGAGGAGAAGAATAATAAAGAAAGAAATAGGTAGCATGAATAGTTGCATATTTAATAACAAATTAAATTAAATGTAAAATATCCCAGAATAAATAAAACTTAAGGACCAGATGGCCTCACTAGTGAATTCTAGCAAACACTTAAGGAGAGATAACATCAGTTCCACACAATCCCTTCCAGAAAATTGAAAAGGATAAAATACTTCACAACAAATTCTACGAAAAGGAATTTAATTACTAACCAATATTTATTTAACAAAATTTTAGCAAAGCAAATCGAAATATATATAAAAAGGATAATCTGTATTACTAAGTGGAATATCTTCCAGGAATTCCATTATTCAAACATTAAAAAAATCAATGAATATCTTTTCCCATATAAGACCTAATCCTAGATTCTATGGTTAGAATATTAGAACTAACCATAAAATCATCTCAAAAAATGAATACATTTATTTGACAATCTTTAATATTCATTTCTAATTTTATTAAAAAACTATCAGCAAACATATGAGAACTTCCTTAACTTAATAAAATTATCTATAATTTATCTAGAATTAAATGTATCTAGAGAAAAATCTTATCTCTAGAAAAGAAACAGAGAGAAGAAACCAAAGGTATAGCTCAGTCTTTTATAAATGATTCTGGAAAGTAACATGCTATCACTTCTACCACAGTTTATTATTTTGAAGCTATCTCAGCTTACACTGAGGATAATGAAATTAAGATTCTCCTGTTGTAGGGAGACTTGCCTAAGTATTTATCCATTTATTTTGGAAACCACCACTGCTAACCCTCTGGACACAAATTACTTAATTCCATATGCACACACACACACAGACAAACACATTAAACTGTACACTTAAACACATTCATTTTATTATTTATCAAATTAAATAAAAACTGTTTTAAGAGGCAAAAGGAAGAGGAATAGGGAAGGAATTAAGAAATTAAGACAGGGAGACAATACTAATAAAGACATTTTTTACCAAGTGGCGACCTGCGCAGTGTCATATGATGATGAATGTTTACGTAATTTGAAGACAGAAACATTCCTTTTGGATTTGTTGAAAATGTGATCAGTATAAGTCACAGGGAACTTCTTCCAGAAAAAAGAAAAAGGTAAAAATGTCCGCAGGTTAAAACCTGTAATCAGTAATATATGCCTTCCCTGATTATTTGTTCAAATAGTTTTCTTTTCTTCCAGATCTTACTATTTTTCTAAATATTTAATTTTAATACCACCTCTTAAAATGTTGGATTTTAAAACAGCAGGTAGAAATAATATAATTTAACTTCTTAAATGACATGAAAGCACATTAACTTTGAATAAGTATTTTCCATAAATCAACATAGAAGAGTTAAAAAGGTGTAAAGTTCATATTAGAGAATCTATACTCTTCAATAAACGTGATTTTCAGTTCTAGAAAGTGCAAATCAGATAAAATGTACATTATAAGAATTATCATTCTTTATAAATAAATATATTGCACTAGTAACTTCTCACGTTTGTCAGTGATGTCTTTCAGCCAAAATACTTGATTGGATATCATAATTAGACATTAAGATAATTAATAATATGACCAAATGTGTTCATTTGTTGTTCAGTTTACATTTAATGGTGTAAGACAAATTTTACAGAGTTTTCAGAGGATTTTGCAGGTTAGTTCATTGCAAACTACTAATGAGAACCATTTTCTGATGAGATTTGGGGATTTCTGAAGAGGCTGTTTTCTTATATTGCCAAAAACTGAATCACATTACTAAATTTCAATTCACAGTTAAAAATTTTAGTCCGATCATCCCCATTCCATTATGTGTGCTATAAAAATAATTTTTACTAAATCTTACTATAACAATGATAGAAATAATTTTATTTATATTTTTCAAGATCTTGCCAACTTATTGTCATCTCTTTTCTGCATATGCTTTCACCAGCAATGTTTTAATTGTCACATTCAGTGACTTTTTTATTCATCTTTGTATTTGATCTTTTGAATCAACTAACAAAGTAGGCCATTTTCTTTAGCAATCTCGTTACCTACAGAATTACATGTCAATTCTTTTTAATAAACAAGCAAAATATTTGTAGTTGTTTTTTTCTTCCCTCTAATTGGTAACTTATTATTATTATTATTATTATACTTTAAGCTCTGGGGTACATTTGCAGATTGTGTAGGATTGTTACATAGGTGTACACATGCCACGGTGGCTTGCTGGCTCCATCCGCCTGTCATCTACATTAGGTATTTCTTCAAATGTTACCCCACTCCAACTCCCCTACCCCCTGCTAACACTCCCCTAGCTCTCCCACTACCCAATAGGCCCAGGTGTGGGTGTGTGATGTTTCCCTCCCTGTGTCCATGTGTTCTCATTGTTCAACATCCATTTATGAGTGAGAACATGCAGTGCTTGGTTTTATGTCCTTCTGTCAGTTTGCTGAGAATGATGGTTTCCAGTTTTATCCATGTCCCTACAAAGGACATGAACTCATCGTTTTTTATGGCTGCCTAGTATTCCATGGTGTATATGTGTGCCACATTTTCTTTATTCAGTCTATCATCGATGGGCATTTGGGTTGGTTCCAAGCCTTTGCTATTGTAAACAGTGCTGCAATGAACATACGTGTGCATGTGTCTTTATAATAGAACAATTTATAATCATTTGGATATATACCCAGCAATGGGATTGCTGAGTCAAATGGTATTTCAATTTCTAGATCCTTGAGAAATCGCCACACTGTCTTCCACAATGGTTGAACTAATTTACACCCCCACCAACAGTGTAAAAGCATTCCTGTTTTTCCACATCCTCTCCAGTATCTGTTGTCTCCAGATTTTTTAATGATTACCATTCTAACTCGTGTTAGATGGTAACTCAATGTAGTTTTGATTTGCATTTTTCTACTGACCAGTGATAATGAGCATTTTTTCATATGTTTGTTGGCTGTATAAATGTTTTATTTTGAAAAGTATCTGTTCATATCCTTTACCCACTTTTTTATTTTTTATTTTTTTGGTAAATATTAGCTCTTTGTCAGATGGCTAGATTGCAAACATTTTTTCCCATACTGTTGATTGCCAGTTCACTCTAATGATAGTTTCTTTTGCTGTGCAGAAGCTTTTAAGTTTAATCAGATCCCATTTGTCTATTTGGGCTTTTGTTGCCATTGCTTTTGGTGTTTTAGTGATGAAGTCCTTGCCTATGCTTATGTCCTGAATGGCATTGCCTAGGTTTTCTTCTAAGGTTTTTATGGTGTTAGGCCTTATGTTTAAATTATTTAATACAACTGGAATTAATTTTTGTATAAGGTTTAAGGAATGGGTCCAGTGTCAGCTTTCTGCACATGGCCAGCCAGTTTTCCCCACACCATTTATTAAACAGGGAATACGTTCCCCATTGCTTGTTTTCCTAAGATTTGTCAAAGATCAGATGGTTGTAGATGTGTGGCGTTACTTCTGAGGCCTCTGTTCTGTTCCATTTGACTATATCTTTGTTTTGGTACCAGTACCATACTGTTTTGATTACTTTAGCCTTGTAGTATAGTTTGAAGTCAGGTAGCACGATGCCTTCAGCTTTGTTTTTTTGGTATGTCTTCAGCTCATTCTGTTGTCAATCTGTGTTCTCCTTAGGTTACCTTATCCATTTATCCTCATGACTACTAAATGCATAGCCCCACTTTTTCTTTGGTATATTAAAGTTCATATCTTTTTTTGCCCCCAGGACAGAGTCTTGCTGTGTCTCCCAGGATGGAGTGCAGTGGCGGGATCTCTGCTCACTGCAATCTTCACCTGTGGGGTTGAAGCGATTCTCCTGCCTCAGCCTCCCAAGTAGCTGGGATTACAGGGGCCTGGCTAATTTTCGTATTTTTAGTAAGGAAGGGGTTTCACTATGTTTGCCAGGCTGGTCTTGAACTCCTGACCTTGTGATGCTCCCATCTCAGCCTCCCAAAGTGCTGGGATTACAGGCATGAGCCACTGCTCCTGGCCAAGTTTAATGTCTTTATTACAACTGTCTCTTAATTTGGATAACTTTGTGCAGTTCAAATGCATTATTTCCCAAGGCAAAATTCTAGACAACTCCTCCAAACCTGTTTTCTCTCCTGTTTGTCTTATTTCAGTTAATGGCAGCTCCATTTGATTAATTTCTAATACTGTCTTCCTTACTGTGGGTTTTTCACTTAACTCTTGCATTATCTATTGTTAAACTATTGAGAATTTGCTATACTCACATGAGAGTTCTATTGTGGTTAGCATTTTATTAACATATGAAAACTAAAAATTATGAGGATAATCATCAAGTTTCTCTATTCTCATGATCAGTTATTTTTAGATTTCAAGATATAAAATGGATTAATTGAAAAAAATTTACAAGTGGGTCATACTTGGTTATATTTTTCACATGAAGCTTAACCAAAGTGTTCTTTATTATGCCAAGTTCCATTCCCTTTCTGTTCCTCTGGGGCAAATTTGTTTTGAGTTTGCTATACACTTTCAATTTTTTATATGTTTTTTTATGCAAATAAAAATGTTGCTTGGTGTCTTCTGATTTTCCACTCAATGTTATGTGTTTGAGATATACATTTGTTTACCTATGGAATGTTTTTTGTTTTGTTTTGTTTTGTTTTGAGACGGAGTTTCACTCTTGTTACCCAGGCTGGAGTGCAATGGCTCGATCTCGGCTCACCGCAATCTCTGCCTCCTGGGTTCAGGCAATTCTCCTGCCTCAGCCTCCTGAGTAGCTGGGATTACAGGCACGCGCCACCATGCCCAGCTGATTTTTTTGTATTTTTAGTAGAGACGCAGTTTCATCATGTTGACTAGGATGGTCTCGATCTCTTGACCTCGTGATCCACCCTCCTCGGCCTCCCGAAGTGCTGGGATTACAGGCTTGAGCCACCGCGCCAGGCTGGAATGTTTTAATTGCTCAACAGTTTTACGACTTATAGTCTGTTTTCCTTCTCTGTTTCCCAATAAATGGCACATTTTGATTGTTTCTAATATTTATCCATATAAATAGCATTGCAAGGGTTTTTGAATGTCTCTTTGTGAACATAAGTCAAATATAGTCTAGGGTATATACTTAGAAGAGAAACTAATGAGTAAGGAGGTATATACATTTCCCATTTAATTAGATATTCCCACAACTGTCCAAATTGGCTGTTACTAGCAGTATTTGAGAACCACTTTTGCCTTACATCCTTCTTAATTATTGATATTCTCCTGTGGTTTTTTCCTTTCACTTTTGCTCATCTCATGGGTTAACTAGATTATTCTGCAATGAATTTAAAATTATTAAAAAATAAATCTAATTATGTTACTGTCTTACTTATTACAATTTGATAATATCGCACTGCTTCCAAGATTAAAATGAAACAGTAGAACAAAACACAACAAGCATCTAAAATATTTTTACTATCTAGACCCAATATATTCCTTCTCAATTCAAAACACATTTTATAAACACAAAACAACTAATCTCTTTATCAAATACGTTGTGTCCATCTCATTACTATGTTCTTAAATACTTTTTCCCCTTTCACAATACCAATCTTGAAGGCTTTTGGGAAAGATTAAATAAGGCAATATAGGTAAAGACTTTAATCATCAAAGTTATAATTTATCACAGCATTCTGAACAAATTAATTTAATGATTATTCTCTGACTTTGATTTGGGGTTTATATGTCAAGTACTCTCACTACTTAACTTCTATGGGCATTTAGTCTTTGCTACCACAACATTTTAAACATAATTCTACTATGGAACAATCACAGTTTTTGCATATGTATTTATATATTTGTCTTCACCCATAATCCCTGAGTACCTATCCTTCCTATTCTTTTTAGTAATATCGATGCTATTTGTAGTGCTGGGTACAGTGTAGGAGCTACATCTCTGGCCAATTTTTAAATGAATTAGTTTGAATAAGCTATAATAATATTCGATTTGATTTTTTTCTGCCTAAAAATATAGTAATGTGGCTTATAAGAGCCAGGACTTATTTAAATGCTTTTTTTATGTGAAGTGAGGAGGATTGAAGGCAGAATGTTCTGTTCCTTTAAAAAAGTATTTTTCATGCTAATTTCCTTCTTAACACTTCAAAAAGGTGATTTCAGCTCTCCAACAAAATAGGCCCTGAACATCATAAGTCTGAAACACGTGCAAAGAAAGTCTTTGAAATATCAGTGCTCCAGTTTTCCCGCTTGCAGCCAAGCTGACAGTCACTGACTTCAATGGTCAATAAGAGCTGCTGCAGAAGTGGTCTTATTTGACTACACCACAGTTTTCTTTGCCGGTCAAAAGCAATCCAGACCCTTCTTGAGTCATCATATCAGGATTATTACAGGAAAGAGTCCAGACTCAAGAATGCTAAATCAAATCATTAAAAACATGAAGCACTCAGCTGGGGATTGGATTAAGCATCCTAAATTTTTCTGTATGTAAATTAGTAGCTGGAAACGAAGTCAGTAACAAGAAAGCAGTCATAAGCACAGAAAGGAGTCTCATGTTTTTAATAGAGAGTAACTAAATGCATTCTTACTGTGTTCTTTCATACTTTTTTTCAAGTTTTGTAAAGTACCTATTTGGCATCTAAATATTTCTGAAATATAATGTATAATTCAATGCAGTTCTTTGCTGAATTAATACTCTGTTGCTTACATAAAAAATTCCCTGGAAGTTGAGCCTAGAGACTTCTCCTGAGAATAAGATGAAGGGAATCTCTTACTTAAAACCAGTGAAGAAGAAGGGAGTATAAATGCTGTGAATTTAATTGAAGTGAGACAAACCACAGGCTTCAGACCTACCAGTTAAAACAAGTTGGAACCAAAAGGGTTGAAACCATTTTTTTTTTTAAAGATCTTAGCAACAAAATCAACATCTTGCACCTATTGCTGTATTTTCCAACCTCCTATCTTACCCTAGAGGTTATCCTTTGACTTACTAAAAGGTATGTTTTTAAAGCTCTGAAAACATGTAGCATAAGAAGAAAAAAGTAACCATTTTATTTATTACTCTTTCTTCACATATGTATACAAGTAGAATCATTTTGGCTTATATATACTATTCACAGAGTTTCAAGACTTCAAATGTCTTGATTAGCTAACTCCTTTTTAAATCTTATTTAGGATATGTATTTTTGGCTTAAAAAACTTATAAAAATGAACAAAAATGATAGAAAAATAGAAAACTAAATTTGTGAAACCTGGCTGAAATAAATAGTGACTGGATGCTGCATTACAAATGAGTAGAAAACCACAGTTCTGATTCAAATACGTTTGACAAAACATGGTGAGAAATAGTATTAAGTTAGGGCAAGGCTCAGCATTACTTGCAATATGTGAATAAGCATTTCAAATATTATAAAAAGTCATTTGGGGTCACTCAGTGCTAAAAACATTGAACTCTGAAACATTTATTCTAAGTGTTTCTCCATGTTAATATTCTGCAGAATTCATATTGGGAAATGGTACCTTATAAAATGTATTAAGGACTAAAATATAATCTACATTCTTGCAACCAGTTATATTAATATGAAAGGGTTAGATGTGAAAGACAAGTATTGGAATGCTGTTAAAATTTTGATGAAGTCTACGTCAAAGCTTCTCATGTTTTTTCAATATATGGGTAGATACTCATTATCACCTGTCTTATTTCTCTTAAAAAATAAATCATTCTATTATAAAGACACATGCACATGTATGTTCATTGCAGCACAGTTTGCAATAGCAAAGACCTGGAACCAGCCCAAATACCCATTGATGATAGCATAGACAAGGAAATGTGGCACATATATACCATGGAAAACTATGGAGCCATAAAAAAGGATGAGTTCGTGTATTTGTAGGGACATGGATAAACCTGTAAACCATCATTCTCAGCAAACTGACACAAGAACAGAAAATCAAACACCGCATGTTCTCATTCATAGGTGGATGCTGAACAAGGAGAACACATGGACACAGGGAGGGGAGCATCACACACTGGGGTCTGTTGTGGGGGAATAGGGGAGGGACAGTGGTGGGTAGGGAGGCTGGGGAGGGATAACATGGGGAGAAATGTCAGACGTGTGTGACAATGGGATGGATGTAGCAAACCACATTGCCATGTATGTACCTATGCAGGAATCCTGCATGTTCTGCACATGTACCCAGACCTAAAGTGCAATAAAATATATTTAAAAATTTTTTGAATCCAGATATTTGTAAAAGGAAAGATAATCATGAAGAAAATGGCTTTAAATCTCAATTGCTTTATTTGCACCACTGATGAAAACATTTGCAACATATATTTAAATTCCATTTTAAAGTATATATCTGGTCAGACATGCTCTGATTCCTTATGTGAAGTTAACTTCTCGGAGAACACTAGATACTCAAATCACTTTGGTGTCTTAGTAACTCAAATCTCTTGCAAAGATCTAGGATTTAAAAAATAATTACTTTGGCTCTGAAGAAATTCAGTAATATTTGAGATAGTTTTATTTTTATCCTCAAATATATTTTAAAATAATTAAAAATAGTCCCTAAATCCTCCACCATCTTTGATATTTCTTTAAAAATTAAAGTTTCCTTTACTAATTTTAACAACATATTTTTATTTTGAGGTAATTTTTGAATTTCCGTCTCACAACGACTTGACAAAAAGAATGCCAAAATAAGAAGAGATGCTTCATAAAAAGTATTAAACATGTATAGAGTAATAGATTTCCATGTGTATCTAAGCTTCTGATTTCAATGTCATGAAGAGATATTCCATCCCGCCTCTTCTGTGGAAAAAAAATCTTACCAAATTAACAAGGATATCATGAAATACAAACACAAAATTCATCTTCATTGAAAGGATAAATTTGCAAAAGCGACGCACACTATTAGAATACGTAAGTAGAAAGAATATATGAGAAATAACTTAGCAAAGAAAGATAAGTCATACATAACTGCCTTCAAGCTAGAATGGAGCTGAAGAAGTATGGTGTAGTGAAAGACCCAGACAGCTTTTGGAGAGTCATGGAAACAGACACATCGGGTATTGTGAGGGCATGAGTTTTGGCACAAAAAAATGGGGGCCTGATGGAAAATTATTAAAAAAAAGAGAGAGGGGAGTCTATATTAGTCTTCTACCCCAGGTCTTCTACCCAAAGTAGGTGTACAAGAATGAAGTGTATTTTGTGTATTAGGGACTTTAAGAATAGCAGAATTTAAGGAGGAGGTGCTATTTTGAATATAGAGTCAATAATTCCATGTTTGCATTATGCAAAAATGAGACCACCCAGCCCTTTGGCTTATCCAGATCCTAAACAGCAGCAGAAAGATTTTTATTTACCACCCAAATAGGAGACTTGACTGCCTTCCACTAAAGGCAATCCAATAGGACTTTCAATCAATTTTTAGGGCCTTGTTGGTAAATGTAAATGGGCTGGCAACATGTAAAAATGAATGACATAAATAAAGCGAACAAATAGAACAAACAATGGAGACAATAATAGAGAAAAACGTACTAGTAATATCTTCAGAGAAAGTGGAGGGGTTACTACAACTCTTAAACAGCGCTTACAAGTGATTCAGAGAAAAAAGTCAAAAACTTTAAAAATTATAGTTATGGAAACAAAAAAATTATTTGTAGAAATGTCAAATCTTATCTTTCAAGAAAAAGAAATGGAGAACAAGATGATGCTCAATAGGAAAAAATAGAAAAGAAAATCAATTGAGGAAGTCCAAAATCTGGCTAACAGAACTTCCACAAAAAAACACAAGTGAAAATAGAAGAATTGAAATTCTTAAAACAATAATTCAAAAACAAAAAGTCTCAGAAGTGAAGGCATGGATTTCCAGGGTTCAAATACCTGCATGCTTGGTTCAGTAAATAAAAACTAAACTTATGAAAATATATTGTCATGGAATTTTACAACATTGAATGTAAAGAGATGTTTCTACAAATAAATCCTAAAATTGATATTATTCTCTGCCTTGACAGCTGGTAAATTGGGAGTGCCTCTAATGGCCTAACTGCAAGTATTCCCTAAGCACAACTTTGCTCCTGCAGATAAGGTCCAGCTTCTTGATAATAGAAATCCTGCCTCCCACAGGTTCTGGCTGTTCACCCTGTTCCTGAGTGCAATCCTCATATGGACCTTCAGTGTCCACATCCCTGAACTGTAGGTATATGTGATTAATAAAATGCTGTTGATGTTATCTCTCCAGTGTGGGATATTATGTTTCAGACATCCTCCATAACCCAGAGTGGCAGTACCTCCCTCTTAATGGGGTGTTTAAGAGACAATTAAAACAGTAAAGTTTTCCAAATAACAAATAAGTTTTCTAAATAAAAAGGGTCATAGATCAGAATAATATCACTTTCTTAAATGTGAGAAAAACAAGAAGAATATTAGACAATATTTTCAAAATTCAGAGGAAAAACGTATTTGCAATTTAAAATTATTTATGCATTCAAACTAAGAAACGTCAGAGTAGAATAAGGCATTATTAGACTTTCAAAGTATAGAAAATTTGACAATCCTTTACTTTTTTTTATAGAAGCTATTTGAAAATGGTTTCTATCAAAATAAGAGAATAAGCCAAGACAGAAGAAAAACTGTGATCCAGGGAACAGGACACACAACACAGTAGAGATGCAAAAGAAAGAATGCAAAAGAAGGAAAGAAGGGAAAAAAGGAAGGAAGAAGGAAAGGAGGGAAGGAATCAAGGAAGGAAGGAAGAGAGAGAGAGAGAAAGGAAAGGAAGGAAGGAAGGAAGGAAGGAGAAAGAAAGAGAAAGAAATAAAGAAAAAGAAAGAAAGAAAGAAAGGCAGGCATCCCAAGTCCATGGCAAAATGGAGTTATCTGTGTGATAGTTGTATTCTGGGTCTGATTGAAATACACAAAGACCCTGTTTTAGTAGAAAGTCAGATGTCACCAGTAGACTTGAGAGTGGAAACACGAAAAATGCTTCAAAATGAGATAAAAGCTTTGGCAATATGAGAAAAAAATTTTTTTGAGAAATTTTATAATGAGGCATTTTACAGAACTTCTGAAGTTTTTGTGCTGATTTATTTATAAGTTCAAAGAAAATAAAATCAAATTAGGAGAAACAGCAATTTTTAACTCCAGTTTTTGTTTTTGTTTTTTGTAGAGATTTAAAGAAAAGAAATGTAATGAGAGTACATTTCTTGGCTCAGCAGTGAGCAATATTTGAAAAATCATCATGGAAATACTAAATTATTTTAAGTAAAAATTGAGGCATAATTATATTCAGTAGAAAATAAAAGGTATAAATTAGGAAAGAATAATATTATCTTATAGTGAGAAGTTTAAATTGTTTATATAATATACAATAGTATATTCATTTTCTTTGAATCTATGGAGAAAATTACCAAGCAAAATAGTTAAATATTAAATGTGTTTGCCTTTGAGGTCATAGTCAAGAAACATTTCAGAAAATATACGCATTTCGGAAATAGCTGACTTTTAAGTTAGTTTTATCTAATGTATTTGTTAAAATAAATACTAATTTTAAAAGCAATCTGGATTATATTTCTGATTGTTGAAAATATATTCCATAGTCACACTCATTTATAAACTTAGTGTTTCTCATTATATTTTCTGGTAAAAATATTTGTAATTGCTTGCACCATGACAATTTTTACAATATTAATTCTAAATTCTTGAATTTTTTTTCTTTTGCTTCATTTCAGTGCTTCAGTTTATGCCCCTCCAGCTCACATGGTAAGTCAATCAGAATATTCTTAAAAATCATTATATTGTTCTCATTAAGATTACTCTTTTGAGATTAAATTATATTGAAAATAAAATGATTCTTGAGCTCTAATTTATCTCTAGTTTATGGCAATGGTGAATCTAATTTATTTAATGATATTCAGCCTAAACCTCTAAGATATGAGTGGTGATGGCTGTCTAATAATTTTTTGAATATTGTGGTTCTAAAAATTCTAGTTATAACTAGAGATATATAAACCATGTTGATGATTTATTAAAGTTGGATAGCAGATTCAGATTTAAAAAGCTACTTTTATCAAAAGGCTTTTAAATGTCTAATATTTTCTTTTGAGTCGAAATGAAATGATATAATAGAAGATCATCATTAGAACTGGATATGTGTTTCTAAATTTGGAAAAAAAATTCATGCCTTTTCTCTTTTGCTTAGTCAAAATAATCTGAATATCAAATGTGCTTTTACTGATCAAAAAAATCTTTACATTTGGAAGAATGTGTATAATGCTGTTCAGTTCTAAATTTATAGTCACATGCAGATACATATATAGGTATGTTTGTAATTGTGGATAAATTTAATGCCTGCAGTTTTGCACTGTAATTAAGAAATGAGGTCTCTATATAGCAGCCGCTATAAGGAAAATTGTTCATGAGGATATAAATTATGTCAAACGCTAAAGAACTCATCCCCAGGAGGATAATGTGGGTAGCTAAGCAGCTGTACTAAGGGTTATATAAAAGAAGAGCATGTTAGCGGCCTCTGTATCATAATGAACGTTTCAAAAACAAATCCCTGAATTAACATCTCATGCTATGCACAAATTTCTTTTTCAGACTGTTTAGATTATTTTTTAACTTAGATAAATCTAAAACATTTTATAAATTAGAACTAAGAATTTAGCAGTAAACATCGAATTTGAATGATAATATAATTCTCATTGATTTTAGATTAATACTGGCTAAACAAAATGGATTGAATTTATCTTTAATACTGGCAGAATTGACTCAAGACAAATGTTTTAGATCCAAGAAGGCGCTCTAGTCAGATAATTAGAAAGAGTAAATAAATATCATAGTAAATAATTAAGAATATTTGTTTCAGACTTATTTTACCTTTGAAACAAGGTGAATGTTTTAAAACCAATCCTGAGGAGCATAGCAGCTGGAAGACCAAAACAATTTCTGGAGAAATTTGAAAAAATTTATATGGATATACCAATAGCCCACCTACAACTTAAGTCATAAAATATTTGTCTAACGTACTTGAGATATAATTTTGTTTAAATATTATTAAAGTAAATAATATAAGATTATAGTTTCAATAGACTTTAAATGTACATCAAACCTTTCCAAAGAACAAAGTAAAAACAAACACAAGTGAACAGTATAGGGATAGCAAGTAACACTAATATGATGCATACATTTTCTTGATGTTTCAAATGATCCCATTTTAAACTTTTGTTTTATGTTCAGCATTACCTATGGAGGTTTATTACATAGGTAAATTTGTGCCCTGGGAGTTTGTTATACAGATTGTTTCATCACCCAGGTATTAAGCTTGGTACCCATTAGTTATTTTTTTCCGATCCTCTTCAAATTATCCAAAGATCCATAGGACCTAATGAACTAATTTTATGTGTGGAAATTTTCATCATTTCAAATAAGGTATCTAAGCATACATATTTGGTTTACAAATGTCTACGTATATTTTTCTTAAAACCTAGAATTAATATGAATTCTAATTTTTGATTTCTCTTTGTTTTGTTTCATCAACTTAAGTTTATTAAACTGTAACAAGCTACAGTACAAAATAATTTACACATTGTCATAACAGATGAAAATAACATACAGAAAAGGCAGGTGACAGAACACTGACAGCTGAAAGCTGAAATTTACACAATCATCTTAAACTTAGCAATTATAAATTTTAAAAAACTGGTAAAAGTGATATCCCCTTTATGATATTGCATATAGATTTCTGTATTTATGAACTAATTTAATAATAAAACATTAATACTTTTCTCTTAGGACATGATGGTGTCCAAGTGTAATGAAAATTTAGAAGAAAGTTTTTGATTAAATAAAATCAAACAAAATATTTCTTTATTTAAAAAAGCATAAAATTTAATACTTAACCAGAAAATAAGGATGAAGAATTAAGGGCACAATTCAGATAATTTATTGATACTTATTTTAAAAATGTTTATACATATTTATTTTGCTTTTTAAATAATTTTCAATTGACACATAATAGTTGCACATAGCATTTCTCCTATCTAGCTGTGCTTTTGTATCTGTTAACCAACTTTTGACTATCGCCTCTCCCTGCACCTATCCCTGCTTTTAGCAACCATTATTCTACAATCTACCGCTATGATATTAACTTTTTTAGCTTCCACATTTGAATGGGAACATGAGGTATTTACTTTTCTGCATCTGGAAGAAAAATACTAATAATTTAAGTTTTACTAAATATAAAGTTATGTTGTCTGCAAAGAGGGACTATTTTACTTTCCAATTTGGATAAGCAATGTTATTTTTCTCATCTAATTGTGCTAAGTAGGACTTTCAGTACTATGATGATCAAAAGTGTAAAAGTGGGCACACTTGTCTTATTTCAGATCTTAGAAGATAAGTTTTCAAGTTTTTTCCTTTTAGTATGGTGTTGATTTTGAGTTTGTTATATATGGGCTTCATGATGTGGAGGTTCATTTCTTCTATATCTAACATGTTGACAGTTTATTGTGAAAGAGTATTGAATTTGAATTTATCAAATGCTTTTTCTGAATCTACTGAGATGATCATATGGTTTTCTTCATTCTGTTGATGTAATACGTTATATTTATTGATTTTTATATGTTGAATCATCCTTGCATCCCTGGGATAAATCCCAACTGTCATGGTAAATGAGCTTTGAAATTTGCTATTAGATTCATTTTGCTTGCACTTTCTTGAAAATATTTGCATCTATGTTAATCAGAGACATTGAAGTACAATTTTTTTTTTTCTTTTTGTTGGGTCCTTTTCTGGTTTTGTTATCAGGGTAATGCTGGCCTTGTAGAATTAATTCACAGGAATTTTCTACTTTTAAATTTCCTGGAAAATTTTGGGAGGAATTGGTATTAAATCTTTAAATGTTTGATTAAATTTAGTGCCGAAGCCACTAGGTCCCAGGCTTTTTTTGATGGAAGAATTTTTGTAAAAACTCAGTCTCATTACTTGTAAATGTTCCACTCCAGTTTTCTATTTCTTCTTTGTTCAATCTTGTTAGGTTATGTATCAAAGAATTTAACCATATTTTCTAATTTGTAGGTGTATAGTTGTAATAGTCCTGATAGGCTCTAATGACTCTTTGCATTTCTGTGGTATCATGCATAATGTCTACTTTTCTACTTTTGATTTTATTTATTTTGGTCTTTTTTTGTTTTTGGTTAATGTAGCTAAGTGCTCATTGATTTTGTTTCTCTTTTCAAAAAATTAACCTTTTGCTTAATTGATTTTTTTTTTTAGTGTTTTCAGCTTCATTGTCATTTATTGCTACTGATCTTTATTATTTCCTTCCTTCTACTTTTTTTTTAAATGGTTTGTTCTTGCATTGATGTTTATTTAAAATCTTTATACATTTTGATGTAGGCATTTATTGCTATTAACTTTCCTGTTAAGTCTCCATTTGTTGTATTCCATAGGTTTTGATATGTTGCATTTCTATTTCATGTTTTAAGAAATTGTTTGATTTCTTCTTAATTTTTTATTGATTTATCCAACATTAAGTAGCATGTTATTTAATTTATACATATTTGTGCAATTTCAAAAGTTCCTCATGTTATTAATATCGAGTTTTATTCCATTGTGGTCAGAAAAAAACACTTCCTGTCATTTTAACTATTTTAAATTTGTTGAGACTTTTTGAAGCTTAACATGTTGTCTATCCTCGTTAAAGTTCCTGTGCTGGTGGGAAGCTTATGTATTTTGTAGTCGTTGGGTAAAATGTTCTATAATGTCTATTAGGTCCATTTATCTAAAGTGTTGTTTAAATTTAATGTTTCTTTGTCTATTGTCTGCCTGAATAATCTGTCTAATGCTGAAAGTGAAATATTGAAGTCCCAAACTATTATTATATTAGAGTCTATCTCTCCCTTTAGAAGTAATAATATTTGTTTCATATATCTGTGTGCTCTGTTATTGGATGCATATATATTTACACTTGTTATTAATCTTACTAAATTAATATCTTTACCATTATATAAGGACTATTTATCTCTTTTTACAAATTTTGAGTTAAAGGTTGTTTTATCTGATATAAATATAGCCACTCTCATTGGCTTTTGGTTTCCATTTGCATGGATTATCCTTTTCTATTTCTTCATTTTCAGTCTATATAAATTTACAGGAAAAGTGAGTTTCTTATAGGAAGCATCTAGTTGGGTCTTTTATTATTATTATTATTCAAGTCTATGTATTTTAAGTGCTTAATTTAATCCATTTAATTCAAGATTATTATTGATAGGTAAGGACTTAGTCCTGTAATTTTGTTCACTGTACTCTGGTTATTTTTTAATATATGTTTTTTCATTCTTCCTCTTACTGTTTATCAATGCAATTTGGTGGTTTTCTGTAGTGATAAGTTAGAATTCTATACTCTTTCTCCTTTTTGAATCTGCTATATTAGTGAATTTCGTGCTTTTGTGTGTTTTCATGATAATGACTATCATCTTTTCACTTCTAGATATAGGAGTCCCTTGAATATTATTTTGTAAGGTCAGCAATGTAATAATGAATTCCCTCAGGTTTTGCTTGTATAGTAAAAACTCTATTTCTCTCTCATTCCTGAAGAATAACTTTGTTGGGATTCTTGGCTGGCAAGATTTTTTTTTGTTGTTTCTTTTGTTTTGTTTGTTTGTTTGTTTCCCCAGAGCTTTGAACACATCATTCTATTCTCTTCCTTTGCAATGTTTCTGCAAGAAAAGAAATTCCCTTTTATGTGACTTGATACTCTTGCTGTTTTTGTCTTTTAATTTTGATAAATTTTGACTATAACATGTTTCAGAGAAAACCTTTATGGGGTCTTATAAATTTCTGTATCTGGATGCTCACATCTCACTCTGGACTTGCGAACTATTCAACTATTATTTTACTAAGCAGATTTGCTATGCTTCTCTTTTTCTTTCTTTTTGTCTAGTTCTCATGATATTAACATTTATTCTCAGTACTTTCCTATGAGGTCTGTAGGCTTTCCTCACTCTTTTTATTCTTACATTTTTTCTTTGAGTAATTTTAAACGACTTATCATCAAGTTCAGATATCCTTTTTTCTGCTTAATTAATTCTGCTATTGTAGCTTTCTACTGTATTTTTTTTACTTCATTCATTGAATTCTTCAGCTGCAAAATTCTGTTTATGTTTTTAAATAATTCATAGTTTTCTTGAATTTTTGTTTATATTATAGGTTTTTTTTTTTAGCCCTAATGTCATTGACTTGCCTGTCTGTATTGCTATTGAATCTCATGGAGTTGCAGTAAGACCATTATTTTGATTTATTTTCTGAAAGTTCGTTGATTTTATTTTCATTAGGATCTGTTACTAAGGAGTTATTTTATTACTTTGGTGGCACCACATTTCCTTTATTTTTCTCATGTTTCTGTGTCAATGTCTGTGTATCTATTGGAGCAATTATGTCTTCAAACGTTTCTAGAGTGTTCTTTGTAGAGAAAGACTTTCACTTGCATTTGAACTTTAGTATGCTGCTTGTGAAGGGTATAATAAGTGTTTCTGGATAGGTGCAGTGATATGATCCCTCTGCAGCTTCTACAGCTGCATTCAATCTCACCAATAACTTCAGGTGCCTCAGTGGCCTACACTGTGGAAATTTGTGACAGCATTAGTGGTGGTAATGTCCTCACTGTCAAGAGTTTTTGGTGTCCTTCTATTTCCACTTTTTCCATAATGGGGAGATCAAGGTGAAGGTATCCTTCTCAAGTCTTACATGGCCTAAAAGCAGCTACAGTAGCACTGGGTTCCAGGTACAGGTGCATGGAGTAGCTGAGGGGCCAGGGTCATAGGGGTCTGCAAACCTATTTTGGAACCTTGGTCTTAGGCTGAAGATTCACTCTCTGTGGCATGTTTGGAAGTAGATTGACCATAGAGCCAGATAATCTGTGATTCTGAAGCACCAATTAGCATCTCAGGCCCAGGGTTTCAGGTTCTAGCTGTGATTGTATCTCAGGGGTTCAACCTGAGCCAATAGGGTTCAGAAAATCAGATTTAATAGGGTACAGTGGCAAATTGAGTCTCAGGGAATGAGGCACTATTTAGCACTCACTCTATATTCTGGAATGGTGGAATTCAACAGTATTCCAGACTGTGAAATCAGGTGCAGCAGCAGCAGCAGCAAAAAACACAGAATGGCAGTGTACAGCTGTCATTTGGACCCTGTAGTGGGGTAGAGAATAGCTTAGTGATTCTTCCATTCCCTAGAGAGAGAGATATCTTAGCAGCTCATACTCTAGGGGACTAGTCCAGCTCCAGGCAAGTGGGATTCTAGAGATACTTTGCCTGTAGGATGAAATGTGTCAGCCGAGCCACTGCTCTATGTGCTTGGGACATGGGGTACTACATCAGCTTAGCTCTGGGATGTTTAGCTTCTCAGCTCAGCGAGGGTTGCACTTCTTCAGAGGGCAATGTGCTGCTTCAGCACATGCCTTTGAGCTGGGCAGATATATTTCTGCACAGCCCAAACATCATTTTTTCTGAGATTCAGGGTTCTCTTCACCTTAGGTTCTGGGGCTTGTGATTGCTCTTGGCAGACAAAGGACCATTTTCTAGCATATAGGGCTCTGCTTCAATGTAGACACTTTGGACACATAGCTGTCTTGGCATCCATGGTAATATTTCTAATGAGAGAGGGTATCACTTCAGCTCTAGCCACAGGGAACAAAGGGATAGGTAGTTGGAGTGGCTCTACTTCGATTTGACTCCATGAGGAAGGGTATAACAGCTGCTTGCAGCTTGGCTGTGGGATATTAGTCCACCAGAATGGTGTGGCCCAGTGGCAACTTAACCTCATCAATGAAGGGCAGAAATGATTGCTTGCCCCCAGTGTAAGACACACTCTGGTAGTTCTAATTCCTAGATAATGTAGCACAGCAGTCATGTGGGCCACTAGGGTAAGGAACAGTGTCAGATCTCTCTGGAAGAGCACAGCTACCTGCATTCTAGGCAGCTCCCTTAGCTGGGCTTAGTGGCTGTAAGCATGACCCCAGTGGTAAGGTGAGGCTCATACATGTCTGTATTGGACCATTTTCACACACTAATATGCTGATAAAGACGTACAGGAGACTAGGCGATTTACAAATGAAATACATTTATTGAACTTACAAATCCACATGCTGGAGAGGCCTCACGATCATAGTGGAAGGCAAGGAAGAGCAAGTCACATCTTATGTGGATGGCAGCAGGCAGAGAGAGCTTGTGGAAGGCAAATTCCATTTTTAAAACCATAAGATCTTGTGAGACCCATTCACTATCATGAGAACAGCACTAGAAAGACCTGTCCCCATAATTCAGTCTTCTCCCACGGGGTTCCTCCCAGAACAAGTGGGAATTATGGGAGCTACAAGATGAGATTTGAGTGGAGACACAGGGCCAAACCATATCATTCCACGTTGGCCCTTCCCAAATCTCATATCTTCACAATCCAAAACCAATCATGTCTTCCCAACAGTTCCCCAAAGTCTCAAGTCATTTCAATGTTAACTCAAAAGTCCACAGTCCAAAGTTTCATCTGAGACAAGGCAAGTCCATTTCACCTATAAACCTGTAAAATCAAAACAATTTAATTACTTCCTACATACAATAAGGGTACAGGTTTTGGGTAAATACAGCCATTCCAAATGTGAGAAACTGGCCAAAAGAAAGGAGTCCCAGGACCCATGAGTATGAAATCCAGAGGGGCAGTCAAATCTCAAAGCTACAAAATGATCTCCTTTCACTCCATGTCTCACATCCAGGTCATGCCAATGGAAGAAGTTGATCCCATAGTCTTGTACAGCTCTGCTCTTGTGGCTTTGCAGGGTACAGCTGCATTCCTGGCTGCTTTTGTGGGCTGGCATTGTATGTCTACAGCTTTTCCTGGTGAACAGTGCAAGCTATCAGAGGATTTGCCATTATGCGGTCTGGAGGATGGTGTGTCTCTTCTTACAGGTGGTGCCCCAGCAAGGACTCTGTGTGGAAGCCCCAATGCCACACTTCCCTTCCACACTGTTCTAGTAGAGTTTCTCCATGAGAGCCCTGCCCCTGCAGCAAACTTCTGCCTGGACATCCAGACATTTCCATATATCCTCTGAAATCTAGATGGAGGTTCCCAAACCCCAGTTTTGAACTTTTGTGCACCTGCAGGCTCAACACTACATGGAAGCTGCCAAGTCTTGGGGTTTGCACCCTCTGAAGCTATAGCCTGAGTTCTACATTGGCCCATTTCAGCCATGGCTATAACAACTGGGACACAAGGCACTAAGTTCCTATGCTGCACATAGCACAGGGACTCTGGGCCCAGCCCACAAAACCACTATTTTTTTCCCCAGGCCTTCAGGTTTGTGATGGGAGGGTCTGCTGTGAAGACCTCTGACATACCTGGGAGACATTTTTTTTCATTGTTTTTGGAGATCATCATTCAGCACCTCATTACTTATGCAAATTTCTGTGGCCAGTTTGAATTTCTCCTCAGAATATGAGATTTTCTTTTCTATTGCGTTGTCAGGCTGCAAATTTTCCAAACTTTTATGCTCTGCTTCCCTTATAAAACTGAATGCCTTTAACAGTACCCAGTCACCTCTTGAATACTTTGCAGCTTAGAAATTCTTCTGCCAGATATCCTAAATCATCTCTCTCAAGTTCAAAGTTCCACAAATATCTATGGTAGGGACAAATGCCCCCAGTCTCTTTTCTAAAATATAATAATAGTCACCTTTGCTCCAGTTTCCAACAAGTTCCTCATCTCCATCTGAGGCTGCCTTAGCCTGGATTTCATTGTCCATATCGTTATTCGCATTTTGGCTAAAGTGATTCAATAAGTATATAGGGAGTTCCAAACTTTCTTATATTTTC
This sequence comes from Sapajus apella, assembly GCF_009761245.1. Classification (NCBI taxonomy): domain Eukaryota; kingdom Metazoa; phylum Chordata; class Mammalia; order Primates; family Cebidae; genus Sapajus; species Sapajus apella. Next base: position 21,027,813 of record NW_022436947.1, read on the forward strand.
CTGTCTTCTTCTGAGCCCTCCAAACTATTCCAACCTCTGCTTGTTACCAGTTCCAAAGTCATGTACATATTTTTGTGTATCATTTTAGCAGCACCTCACTCTACTGGTACCAACTTACTGTATTTGTCTGCTTTCACGCTGCTGATAAAAACATACCCAACTGGGCAATTAACAAAAGAAAGAGGTTTATTGCACTTACAGTTCCAGATGGCTGGGGAGGCCTCAAGATAATGGCAGAGGGCAAGGAGAAGCAAGTCACATCTTACATGGATGGCAGCAGAAAAGGAGATATTGTGCAGGGCAACATCCATTTATTAAACCATCAGTTCTTGTGAGACCCATTCACCATCATGAGAACAGCATGGGAAAGACCCAGCCACATAATTTAATCATTTCTCACTGAGTCCCTTCAACAAAATGTGGCATTGGGAATTACAAGATGAGATTTGTGTGGGGACACAGAGCCAAAGTATACCGATGTCTAAGGTGTTGAAGAGAGTTGTTGGAATCTTCTTACTCACCTCCCCACTGTGGGGAAAATTTCCTCCTGGTTCCCAGCTAATCTTACGTGGGGAATGGAATGGTGGAAGCCTGGGATTTTCTTCTATTCTTTATGTTATCCTGGATTTCTGTGCTCATCATGGTTTCTATTACTCCTCTTATGCACTCTGGCCCTCTCTCTCTCAGTTATTTTCATTAATATGTATTTATTTAGCTATAACTTTGTGAGGAGGACAACAAGATTAGGGGCCTGCTGGTTAACCATTTTGCTGATGTTACCCTTCTGATTAATACTTATCTTTGGACACTGATAAAAACCACCTAATATTGGTGGCTGTTTATATTGATATTCTGTTTTTTACTGGGGTATAGTGAGGCTTTAGAAAGTGTATATTGACCTGTATATGATTATGACTAACAGGTGCCTTGGCCCTACCTTGAACAAGCTGAAGTCTCATTTTGTTCCTAAAATTATATAACTAAATTAGTTCTCTCCTTTGGCTCATGCCCTTTTTGGCTTTCATTTCAATTCAGGAAGATCCTACTTTTGCTTCCTGAAGAGAGGAGCACAGTACACTGGTTTGTCCTTCTGCAGTATCAATTACTATCACTCAGAAAACAGGGGAGATGAAAATGATAGAACACACTATGGTAGCAAATCGGCACATGCTGTCATCATTCCATTCTATCTTACTCTAAACATTTACCATGAATTTAAATATTGACTTTGTATAGATTGGAAATGGTCTGTAAAATAAAAATGTCTTGAATTATCTTTTCATGAATAGGTATGGGGTTTATTCATAGCTTCCAGTGATATAGACTTTTGGTTTCTGCAAAGTGAATAATAAAGGGAAATAGTAAGTAATAGAACATCTAAGCATGTTGTTTTTCACAGAATTACCTTGTTCATTTCAGACAAACAGCCTGTAGAAGTGGATTTGTAGAGCTAGAGATGGCAGGGCCCTCATGGAAGGTCTGACCATCTCTTGACAGGCAAGATTTTGGGCCCAGTGATTTCCTCATGCTCATGAGATTACTTTGTTTTAAAATCTGCTGCTGCCAAGCAAACTTTGACATTACTTATAGAAAGAAACTGGTGACATGCTGAAAGGCAGGAGAGAGAAAAACTTGTATCATGAGTTAATGCAGGTGGGAGAAAATAAAAACACCCCAAACCTTACATATATCTTGAAGAAAATCTTACCAGACTTAAGGTCTTGAAATGTGTACAAACACTTTATTTTTCTTAAAGTAGAATAAAAATTCCAATTTTACAACTACTAAATTTATTATAAGCTAAATTGCTTTGTATTGTGCATTGCTAATTTAATATGCACTCAACTTAAATCTATGTTGGGAAGAAAATACATAGAACAAGTAGAGTGAAAGTTCAAATCTGTCCTATTTCTTAGTGAGTTATACTACCATTTTGTTTGAGAAATAAACTATAAATTTTTTTATTGCTACAATACATAAATTTTAGACCCCAAAGTGAACTTAGATATATTTGAATAAAACTTTTAACTTCTGAAGTTGTCCATATGGATGATGGGCATGATCAATGGCATAAAATGAAACATTAATATCAATCTTTCTATTCTTACCTGCCACTCTGTTTGATTATATCACATGTTTTTCATGTTTGTGTGAAACTGAGGGAATGCCCAATTAGATGTCAACCTGGTGATACTGAAAATAAGTATTTTGAAATATTACAGACATTTTTATATTTAATATTATCTGAATTTATTACACAAGATTCACTTTGCATTTTTCCAAAGCACACAGAAATTAGTTCTTTTTTAAATGTATATTCCTATTCTCATCCTAGAGACGTTGCTTACATAAAATGTTTGGGTGAGGAAGATAAAAAAACCACCCATTTCAAATAGTACAGTAGGGAGTTGTGGTGATAAATAGCTTTTCAAAGACAGGATGACAGATGCCATTAAAAGACACAAGCTGTTAAATCTAGAGACTCATATGTGCTTTGTTCTTGATTTCTAAATTTATCCCAGGTTGTTTTCAGAACTTAAAACAGTCATGGGAGGCTGGTGATTAGAGAAACTATTTGAAGTTTCACAATCAGAGCAGCTGGTCAGAGATGACAGAAGATGATGCTGAATTGTATGAAGCAAATCCAAGAGTGTCTGGGGAATGTTTTGGCAAGTAATAAAATAAAACATCAGAGAGTTTTAGCCAGTGTCAAATAGCATTTGTGTTATATATGTTTTTCAGACCCAATGTATCAATTGACCCTCTTGCTTCTAAATGGTAAGACCATATGTTTATTTGAGAATTATAGAAAGGAATTGCATTAGTCTCTTCTCATATCACTATAAAGAACTACCTGAGACTGGGTGATTTAAGAAGAAAAGAAGTGTAATTGACTCACAGTTCCACAGGCTGCACAGGAAGCCTGGCTGGGAGGCCACAGAAAATGTACAATCATGGTGGAAGGTGAAGGGGAAACAAGCATGTCTAATCCCGTGGAGTAGGAGAGAGACAGGGAAGGAGGAAGTGCTACATACTTTTAAACAACCAGATCTTGTGAGAACACACTTATTATCATGAAAAGAGCAGGGGGGATATCTGCACCCATGATCCTATCACCTCCCACCAGATCCCTTCCCCAACATTGGGAATTACAATTCAACAAGAGATTTCACAGAGCCAAACCATATCAGGAATAAAATTTTGATTTAGAAAATAAGATAAAAGTAATGCACAGCATGATTATTGAAATGATAGATCACAAATTCTAAGGACATAAGATCATCATCTCTCATTTAAGCTACTATAATCAGACTCTACCTGGTCTCTCTAAAGAGAAATCCCTCTCTTAGCATCTATTCTTTAAAAATATTTTAATACTTTTATTTTTTAGTGGGAAGCACACAATATGAGATCTACCCTGTTAACACATTTTTAAGTGCACAATCTGGTATTGTAATTATAGGTACAATGTTTTACAGAAAATCTCCAGAACTTAATAACCTTGCATAACTGACGCTTTATACCCATCAAATAGCAACTCCTCAGTTCCCCAAGTCCCTAATAACTACCATTCTACTCCCTTCGACGTGTTTGAATATTGTATGCACCTTACAAAAGTAATATCATGCACCGTTTGTTCTTCTATGAATGGCTATTTCATGTAATATAAGGTTCTCCAGTTTCATCCATGTTACACATGGCAAGGTTCCCATTTTTTAAAGGCTGACTAATATTCAATTGTATGACTGTGTCATATTGTTTGTACCTATTCATCTGTTGATGGGCAATTAGTTCTTGACTATTGTGAATAGAGCTATAATGAAAGCCAGAGTGCAGATACCTCATTTTAATTCTTTCAGTTGTACCCCTGGAACATATTGGTGTTGCTAGGAAGCTCCTTATTGCCTCCATACGTTTTTCATAGCAGTGGCATTATTTTATATTCTCACCCACAACCTGGAATGGTTCCAAATTTACCACATCCTCATCAACAATTGTTACCCTGTATACTCATACAGGCATGTGCACATGCACACACAAACACACACACACACACACACACGCACACACAGATATAATAAACATAGCTTTTATAATATATATAGCTTATAAATATATAGATTATATTTTATGTATTTATGTAAAATAAGCATTCTACATATATATATAATAGTCATATTAACAGGTATAAGGTGATATCTCATTGTGTTTTGGGTTTGTGTTTTAGTGATTAGTGATGTTAAATGTCTTTTCATATACTAGTCAGATATTTGTATATTACCTTTGTAAAAAATGTCTATTCAGGTCCTTCTTTTTGTTACTTGAATTGTAGGATTTCTTCTTTATTTTGGAGATTAATTTTTTATCACATATATGGTTTGCAAATATTTTCTTCAATTTGGTAGGTTCTTTTCAGTCAATAATTGTTTCATTTCTATGCAGAGTTTTTTTTTTAGTTTGATTAGGACAGAAATAAACAAAATGAAGAATAGAAAAACAATAGTAAAAATCAAAGAAACAAAATATAAAATGTAAATATAAATAACTGATAAGTAGTGAGCTAGATTAGGAAATAAAGAAAAAAACTCAAATAAATAAAATTAGAAGTGAAAGGGAAAACATTGCCACTCATCCACAGAAATGAAAAGGAATCCCACAAGGCTACTCTGAACAATTATATGACAAAATATTAGAAAACTTAGAAGATGTAAATTTAGAAACACACAACCCGCCAAAATAAAATTATAAAAAATAGAAATCTGACTGTACCTATAACTTGCAAGAATATTAAATGAGTAATTGTAAACCTCTCAGCAAAGAAAAGTCCAGGGTCAATTGGCTTCACTGGTATGACTATTTAAAGAATTAATGCCAATCCTTCTAAATTTCCTCCCCCAAAAATGAAGACCAGTGTGCTACAGTTTATTTTATATAGAAAATTTAGACTGACAATTTTTTAACTCAAGTTATCACATTTCTGTACCTCAAATCCCCCAAGGTTTTTAATGACATTTAGAATAAAGTTCCAACACTTCACCTTGGCTTGAATGACTATACGATTTGATTCGTGATTACTTCTCTGAAATCAGCTCCTGCTTCTATGCCAGGCTTAGGTTACAATGGACTTCTTGCTATTTATCAAACATGATAATTATTAACTCATTTCAAGAACTTTGTAATTAATATTTCCTTCACCTGTGTGTTCTTCCCAAGTCATTTTTATGGCTTATTCTCAAACTTTGTTAAGATTTTTGATTAAATGTCACTTTCCAGCTCCTCTATCTCAAATGGTAGTTATGGTGACTCTCTCTCCTTATCCTACTCAATTTTTTATTTATAGTATATATCATTACTTGTAATATTTTTGTTATGCATTTATTTGTTTTATTTGCTCATTGTATCTTTTGTGCAATTGAATGTAAACTCCATTAGATCAGAATCTTGTCTGTCTTGTTCATTTTGTATATCCAATGCCTAAAGCACACAGTAACACCCGATAAATATCCCTTTAAGTAATATTGAATAAATGTATATTTGTATAGCATAATATTACTGTCACATTATTTTAAATGCATTAAAGTACAGTAATTAGCACTTAGATTATCCAAAAGCACCAGGTTCTTTAAGGAAAAGGAAAGCCTCATTTTATTTCCCATAGTATTATGACAATATACTTATACTGTACTTTAATCCATTTAAAATAATGTGACAGTCTATATCTCTTGCATTGGTGTGGCTTTGATCTATTAATAGTAATATCTGTTTTCAATGTCTTCTTTGGACAATTACTTAACTAATCTTGGTATTTTTTTTTTCAACGATAATACAGCAATTTCCCAGAGTTTGTTGTGGAAAGTAGTACATTTCCAGTTGGTTGTCAAAAGCAAAATGCATTATCACACTAGTCTTTCTTTACTCGACTTGGATGAAATTGTCAAATCTTGTCCAAAATGCACTCCATACTAGTCCTGTGCTCTGATTTAGATAAATCTCCAACTCTGCCCAATTGAGCTAAACAATTCTCAGTTGGATCACACCTTTTACTATATGCAGAAACAGGGCTTCATTCTTATTGGCATATGACATTACAAGATACACTTCAAGAAGCAGGACATTATATTGTTATTAGCATAATGCTTTAATTTATTTAAAGTGACAAAAGTTATTAACATTTAGCAATTAAAATATCTTTATTACTCTTACATCAATTGCACACACCTATCTCAAGTTGATTGCCTATTCTAAGCAATGTCATACACAAATCTAAACTGATGAAGTCTATGTGACACTTCTTTAAAAAGGAAACATGCTGCAACCACTCAGGCTGATACAGTGGTTCCCAGAGCTGTAGAAAAAAGGTTAACATGAGACATGTGAAATAAATAATTGCCTCTCCCTAGGCATATGTACAGTGAGATCTTTGTTGGAGGTCATATTTTTGTTTTCATGGTTTCTTGAAAGTTTCCTCTTGGTTAAATAGAAAGGCATTCTTAAATTGCCTGACATCCTTGTGAACATATTTTGTTAAGGGTTTAGGATATTTCTCAGGATGGTGTGCCAGAGACTGAGTACAATGCAAGACTTTGATATTTTACCTCTTGTTCAGTGTCATTAATGTCTTTATCAGCCTCTCTTCCTGCTGAGACATTGTTACACTAAGAGGTGAAAAGTCAGTCATTAGATGAAAAGGCTGACTATTCTCAGCCTTAACATCGATACCAAACACCAGTTCCCATGTTCTCCATCTTTCTTTTAGGTATATTTTGATTATCCCTACAGGTATACTTTCATTCTTCTACTCCTGCTCTAATCCCTTGTGGGCTGACTTCTATGGATTCCAGAATGAGATACGTTTGTGTTTCAGTTAGAATTAGATGATAAAGAGCACTGGTAGAAAAATTAATGAGGGAAGAAATAAGGTAAGTCCTGGCTGTCTTCGTGGGGTCTTCTCTGGCTCGGTATGACCCATAGTTGATCTTTCTCTCTCTCTGAGTTATTATACAAATCTCTCTGCTCACCACTTGGGCCTCTGTGTTTTATCCCTGAACTGTTGCTAACACTAGGATACTCTATTACCTATGATTTTCTTATTTGGTTTCTTGTCCTACCTCTGTAAATTAACATATTAATTAAACCCTGCTCCAATTACTCAAATTGAGGTTCATGTTGGAAACCTGACTGATACATGGTTCAAGGTTAGGGAAGTCTTGGAGAGAAGTAAAAGAAATATCCAATGCCTGTTGTAGAACTTCAGTGATCCATTTGCAATCATAAGGATTCCATACTTGACTCACAAGTAAGAATGTTTTTATACACATAACAAATATAAGCCAGGTGTAAAGAAATATAGATAAGTAACAAAGACATTAGAATACTGTTTTTGTGAATAAGGTGTTTGGATAAATATTAACCACTTTATTCTTTAACCTCTTATTTATTGTTTTATGAATTTCAAGGAACTTTGGGGAAGCAATTTTAAAAGAAGTAACTTTAAAGTATGCTCTTACGTGTCCCTTGAATTTAAGATAAATTGTTATATGAATTGTATAAAGAGAATGTTTATTCATCACACTTGAGATATAGACTAGTCTGGAAATGACAAAGTTTTATGTTTTTAAAATACTTTTATTCACTGATTGAAATATTCAATATTTTGTTCATCTATGAAAATCACATGCATTTAATTTTGAAAAATAATGTCATCTTTATTCAGGAAAATGATTTTGTTATTGTTTCAAATTTTGGTTGGCAATTTTAGTGTTATACTTACGTTAATTTCCAGATTTATTATATGTTAGTCAGAGAGTCAATTGGTGTGTTATTTTTCAGAGTTATATGAGGCTAATATTGCTTCTTTAAAATAGGCTTAATTATGGCTGATTTTCCATGGAGACAAAACATGCACGTTTATACTGTACAAAAATGTGAAATATTTGGAGGGGGTTTACTACATGGTACTTCTCTTCCACACCTGAGCTTTAAACTATTGAAAACTAAGATAAAACACTCAGAAGATAGAGAAAAAATATGCTAACTTTTTATTGATAACATCTATATTAGAAGACATAAATTACTATAAAACCAATAATTTACTCATTTTCCTGCAGTGTCAATAATAGAACAAAACAGGTTGTAAGTTTGAGTTTGCAGAGCCAATAAACTCACCCATGTTTCTGTCTCCCAAAGTCCCAAGCGAAGAGTGAAAGTGTCTAAATTGACATTGGGAAAACAACAACAAAAATCATAATGCATTTTGTTTAGCTTTACAAAGTAGTGAAAGTACTTCAGAATGCAAATGTAGATTTTTAAAAATCAGATAACACCTTAAAGTTGGTAGATTATCTTTTTTTCTATTGTATAACTATTTAGCTATCATCAATTATCTATTGTTTTTATTCATTTTTAAACATAATGTATGAAAAAATGAAACTTTATTATTAAAACATATGAAAACACTTAAATTAGTATTTTCCCATGTCAAATATAAAAGTTCACTTTCATCTAAAGAAGTACACTGTTAATTTGATGTTGAAACTTCTTGTTTTCATATGTATCCATGTACTTGTTTACTTGCATGTATTCACATTCATACACATATACTCACTTGAATATATCCATAGAAATATGCAGTTTCAAAGGATCAATGGTATATATCACTTGCAAACTGCTTTTTAAACAATATATCGATTGAGAGATTTAATGGTTTATTGAAGAGACGTGAAACAATTTTCTTTATGATGCTTTTCCACAATACAGATTTGTTAGGTTTTTAAAAAAGAAAACAAACAAACAAAATAAAACAAAAGAAAGTCAAATGATCTGTATATTCCTTTCAACCTGGTCCAAAGCAGAAAAGTGATAAAAATTAGGAATTATAATCATAAACTATATTTTCTAATTTCTGGTTCATCTGATGAGATCAGAATTAACATCCGTTACCATTGGTATTTATCGTTCTCAGGCATTAATGTTAATGGCAATAATAGCTACTTTTATATTATTATTACCTTTTTCTTTAAGTTTACTCTTTTCTTAATCTCTTTCCCCGATAACTAAGTATAATTGGTCCCTTTTCCCGCTTACATGTCTATTATTTTCTTTTATAGTTATAGTTACTGCTCTTTCTCAGTATGGTCCTTTGAGATTTTATCAACTAAAACCATGAAGGAAGAATCAAGAAGTTTGAAAATTTAATTGCTTTTCCATTGTGTATTGTTTTCATTTTGTGCTCAATTATTTATTTTGCCTCCATAAAGCAGAATTGAGAGAAAATAACTAGCCCTTCTCCTCTCCAACAGAAATGAGAGGCACACTGTGGTGTACGGAGGGGAGGATATAAAATTCTCAATATATCCTTATGTATTGCTTATATAGTAGGCAAATGAAATTTTAAATAAACGTAAGATGTCATGAAAAAGTATACTTGAATGGTAAAATTTTTTAAAGTGCTATTAAACTGATATAAAAAAACTCATGATTTCTTGATCGCATCTTTCATTTCAAGTTTCTATGGGTAATTTCATTTTAAGTTTTTTTGTGTACTCTCAGAAATATTTTGAACATAAACAAATGTATATAAAAGTGTATTTACACACTTACATTTTTAGTACAAATTATATATACACATACAACTTTTATATTTACTTTTAGACATGTATAGGCATGCATACATAGACACATATTTGCCTGCAATTTACTCTCTTTACTTATTTTAACTTAGATTGTTTTTTCCATATCTGCACACATAAACCTACTTTAGTCCTACTAATTAGTAAATAACATTATACTGCATGGGATTATCTTAATTTATTCAACAAGTTTATTGATTTTAGGTTATTTCCAACCTCACTACTGAAAACAATCCAACAGCAAGCATATATATATATAAGTATCCTTCTGTATGAGTGTCAGTATAAACTTTAGCATACTTATTAGTAATTCACTGCTTACAAATTCATAAGAACTTCTGCATATGTAATGTTTCTAATCTTTAGCTTTTAAAAAAAAAATCTGTTATTTCCTAATATCTTTTAAGAGATATATCTCCCTGAATGCTTTCAGCTTATAAAAGAGAAGGCTTTAAACTCCAAATTAACGCTCACACTGAACCCTGAGTGGACATCACTCTACTATTTATTACACTGCAACAGGAGGAGATTTTAGGTAACAATGTCATGTCTGTATTGTGGCTGCTTTTTTACAGTTGTAATAGAGTTCTTCATAAAAGAATACAATGATCTGTTTTCAATGATAAAGCCATTCTTTTCTGAGAATAAACTCCCAGATTTCAATGTAAACATTATTATATAAGAGAATGGAAATATATTTTTAGAAGTTTATTTTATAGTTCTAGGGAATTGTCATTTAAATTCCCTTCAGTCATTCCAAAACTTGCTGAAGAACTCCAAGGAGTTCTTCTGATTTCAGCATTTCTCAGCAGATTCTTTTTACTATAAGACCAACTTAGACTTTGGTCTGCCTTCTATTTCTGGGTTCCTGCTCTTTAATTTTGTATCCTGTAGGGGACTAATTTCCTCTGCTTTACACTGAGATTACAGTCCTTTGATGCCCTTAATCCACCCTGTTTGCACTTTCTCCTTCCTTTAAAAAAAATCTACTTTTTGGTGATGATGTTTGTAATATAATTTTTATTTTGTGGAATTTTTTGATGTTATCACGGACCTACTATGTTCCAGACACTTATAAACAGCAGAGTGATTTGCTCCAATATTTAATTTATGTAGGAGAAAAAGTAAACTTAGTGAAATTGAAGATCTTTGTCCAGTGTCCACATGGCCTCTCTTTTAACCACAAATCTCAAACCACTGATGACCAGGTGCCATGCATTAACAATGAATGATAAGACAGAAGACTGCTGGATTCAATTTCAGAGGTTCTTAGAGTCGAAGTTCTCACTTAATTCCTCAAAGTTGTACTGCATAGATGACTTTACATTTCATAAAGATTCTGTGTTTGGGGGACCAGGAATCCCTCTTAGTTTTCAATCCCAGATGGACATAGTTAATCGTCTCTTATTTATAGCCAAGAAACTAATTCTGCATGTAGAACCTGCATAGAGCAAGATGAGCTCCACTTATTAGTCTCCATTCTGACTTGATGAGTTGGATTTGGAAAAGTGTAGTTTATGAAATAGACATATTTCATGAAATAAAGTAACCATGTGTGTTATGTATGGTATGGAAATGAAGCATATATATCCATATATATCCTATATAAATATGGAGTGATATGTAAATATAAACATAGACATACACAAAAAAAAGGACATACTACAGAACAGTGGTTGAGAGTTTGGCTTCTGAGTCAGGCTGCATTCTGTGACAATTTTCTTCACTTACAAATTAATTTTATTTTTACCTTAAGCACATTTTAAAGGCAGAAAAAGCAGAACAAAACAACCCCACCCCTTCCCCTGCAAAGAGAGGGAAATAAAAAAACAAACAAAAATCTTTGAAGCCTAATAACCTGCGTTCAAATCAGAGTCCTATTATGTATTAGGAATATAACATTCTATTGAATTTATTTGTTCCTCAGTTCTTAATCTGCAAACTGGGAATAAAATTCCATTTAATTCAGATAGTTGTGAGAAATGAATGAGTGTAACTTAGAACATTATCTGTTATGTATAAGAACTGAATAACTGTAGCAGGGCTAGATATTCTTGTTCATTGTGTTCTGAAACCTGGAAACAGAAAGGATTACTATTTATTGAGGACTTTTTGGGTTCAGCATCTGGTTCCTAAAATCATGGCTTGCTGCTTCAGGATAGGTGTTTTCTCTCAGCTTGAATATGAATGAACATAGGAAGGCTTAAACTAAAGTCCTTTGACAATGTTAACACCAGAATTCTAATAGCAAATGAGACAACTACTCATAAAACAAAAACAAAACAAAACAAACAAAAAAAGACATGTGACTTAAATATCGTGTCATTTGAAAACAAACAATAAACATCAGCAGAGATAGGAACTGTTTCTGCAAGATATTAAAGCTCAATCTAAAGTCAGATGAAATTTTCTGTGTTTGTTCAACATCATCAATACTCTACCCTCTTAAATGCTATATCCCACAGAAGAGTTCCAAGTGGAACCCACTGAGTAGATTTTGTTGGAAATAAATTTTACCTTGTAAAATGTGATAATCAGACATGTCCTCATAGCTTATTTGATTTTGACTAAGTGATCACCATAGGGCTCCAGTTAACTACCACTGATTGGAATTCATAGTAAGCCCCACTAAATCTTTGACTATTTCTGGCAGTGTAATCAAGATAATTTTTAAAATTTACATATTTATGGTGTGAAAATTATAAGGACCTTATATAATTTTACAAAGAAATGACATATCTAATACCTGTAGTTAAATACTTTTAGCATTTCCCATCATTGAAATTTTTATAATGTAACTTCTGTAAATTTGTCATTCCAGGTAAAATTGTTCTAAAATAATTAAATATTGGAATAGCTTTGCTGTTAGCTGTTTTTTATTTTACCATTTTGAAACTAAAATTATTTAAGCAAACTAGCAACACATCAGTATATTCTCATTGTAAAAAAGCAAATAGCCAAAACTAAGCAAGTATACATGATGCAAGATAAAGCCCTACTTTAATTCTCTAATATTATACAAATTGATAACAATAATAAAAAATTTGATCTGAGTATGCCTATGTATTTATATGTGTACATATATAGAAATGAACATATAATTTTTTAAAAACACATGGGATAAAAATATTAATACATATGCATAATTTTATAAATCACTTTTTGTTTTTGCTTTTTAAAAATGTCTTTTCCTAGAACATTATTTTGTATCTCTTTGCTTTTGGAAAGATTTAATGATTTTACAGTTTTGTTAAATGAATGCATCATACGTAGCTTAACCATTACCTAATCAGTGTAAATTTATATTATGAGTAATATGTAACTATTATACTGTTTCAGTGAGCATTCACATATATACAAAATAGGTTAAACATTTCTGTAAAAATCAACTTAGATAACATATTACTCTAATATCAATGCCAATTGCATATTAAGAATATAATTTTTTAAAATAAACTAATAGATACATAGTTTTAATTTTTTTTGGTTTGAATTAGTTGTCACAAAAATTTATTGGTTTTCATAAATATATTTTTTTGTTTGTTGGCAAATTGTAGTTTGTTTTAAATTTTTTAATCAGTTGTTTGTACTTTTGTTCATTATTCTATTAATTAATTCTCTATATTTATTTTAGATTTTTATATATTAACCTTATGCCTTCTATATGTGTTGTACATTTTTCCTGAAACTATTGCTTGTCTATTAGCTGTATTTATGACATTTTTAATATAAGAGATATTTATTATTATGTATGCTAATCTATTGACTTTTTGGATAGTTTCTGAAATATTCTTTTTTTGGCTTTTCAAGCTAAAATCAAGTTGGGTATCAGGAGCTCTGGATGAAATAATTCAACTCAGAGAGTGCTTTTATAAAGCAACTGCAAATTAGTGAATGGAATTATAATTTCTGTAACAGTGATACTATATCAAAAGCATTTAACACAACTAAGAAGAATATGTAGACTGCAAGGTGTGCTGTTGTCACTGCTCAGATATTGCCATTTGATGATGTGTCTTTGCAAATCTCACAACAGCTTAGCTCTGTGTCACCATATTAGAATAATAATGTCATTATGTTTTCTTTCATTTAACTGAATTAATTTTTGATGTGTTAATTGCCAGAACTACAACAGAGCCACATTAAAAGAAAATCTCAGTGCATTCTTTTTAGATGTAATGTTGGAAATAAAAGCTCAGACTCACAAAGTAAACCAGCACTCAAACAAAGGACTTCTTAGCAAGACAAATTTACTTCTGTAGAAGGGTGCTGCTTGCAGGTCTGGCCACCATGAGAGCACACAGAACAATGGAGAGTAGGGGTTTTATTCCTAATGCAGCTTCTGCCTATGTACCTTTCCCCCATTGGCCAGGGTTGGACCACACAATCTAAACTAGTCCAAATTGGCTAAACATTTAAACTTTCTTAGATAAGGTAGGCACATGATGGAGGAGAAAGAGAGAGGAGGAAGGGGTTGCCTACATTAGAAAGCTAACCTATCTCCACATTTGGAAAGGAATGTGGGCTGGGGCTGTGACACACCAAGGCATATTTAGACAGGTTAAGGTGCAGCAAAGATGAAGGAGTGGTACTTGGAATTGAAGAATAAAGAATGGGGAAAGTGGGCATGCTATTTGAAGAGGAACCCAACTATATCTAACAGGTAGCCATTTATTAAATATTGAATGCTAATAACCAGACTGGCTTTATTCATATTCCTGTCTAATTTTTCATGCATTGTACAAATTCTAAACCAATAAATATTAGATAGAAAATAAAAATAAGTTCAGTGATAATAAATAAACATAAGATGCTATCAATATATGTGTACCTGTTGTTTAATTTAATATGTTGTTAATATTTACTTGGTGATAACAGGGAAGATATGAACCATATTTTTTAATAATTTGAAAATAGAGAACACTGAGCTCAAATCCAGTTTATCTTATTCAATATCTATATTTTTATTTGTTTTCTTTTGTTTTTCCACTGTGCAACAAAATAAGCCAAGTTAAAAGTCTTTTCATAAATTACTAAAATAATTTAATCATTGATGCAATCAAAGAAAAAATTACACCAAAGTTGAATAGTCAAGAATTTTTTAGTTCAAGGCTATCTCAATAGGTGAGGGAGATGAGAACTAAGTATGAACTCAACTGAAGTAGAAGGCTATAGGGTTTTTAAACCCTGGAAGTAGCTGGAAGAAATTTATTACAGGATATAATAGAACATAGGCTATCTATGTGTACCAATTGGCTTCATCCAAAGCCAAAGTAAACTTCTCACATCTTTATGACAGAAGGTAGGTTTACAACTTTGAGCAAGACATCCACAGAAGTTATGCTCTTCATCTCCCATAAAAATTGGGAGATAGCAGCACTATCTTCTTTCATCAGTACATTTCAAAGAGTGGTTCTCAAGTCTGTGAGAAAGATAGTTCTGGGTTGTGAAACTGGCAAGAGGCTTTTAAAGAAAGATTTACATCTCAAAGAGGTAGAGAAAGGACTTACACTTGCAAGTTTCCTAAAGAAAATCCCATAAATAAAGGAAGGTCAGGAGCCTATATTCAAGAAAAAGACAAGTTTAGTCAAGCTGAAAAGGAAATTTAAGGTCATCTTGATCAATTCCAATTGAATATCTCATAGTCAAAGTAGACCTTCCAAATGGAACTCGCTATAATCTCACTTTAGATTTTCCAATCTCTCTTGAGAGCTGTTTAAGTATCAGCTACATTCAGATATATTAAATGCACACTGAATTTCAGTAATTGAAAGAGAACAGAGATTTTCTTTTTCTTGATTGGGTGTGTATATTTGCTAGAATGTGTCTTTCACAGAATATGGAACTGAAAAGTTTTTAGAAAACACTTTGAAAAGTTTTTTCAAGAACCTTCTTCTAAATGAAGTTTCTTGAATTTTACAATTGTGCAAGCTCTGCCATTTGTATATAATTTTTTTAAAAAGGTGGCTGTGGTATTATACTTTCAATAATCACAGGCACTCAAGCCTATCTTTTTCCCTTACAATTGCTTTTCAGCCAAGTAAAATGCTTTGATTTTATTTTAAGCTTTTTTTTTTATTGCCACAAATGTTAAAATCTAATTTCTCATACTTTTTCACCAGATTGAAATTTATATCGGTGGTGTTGGAATGATAATTTTTCATTGATTATGGATGATTTAATGAATAATAAACAGTTGAAATATATCCTCAATAGTAAATTTGGTATTCACTAGAAAATGTCTAAGAGATGCCATATCAAAAATAACGTGTTGGAAATAACACCTCTCCAGGGCATTGCTTAACAATATACTGAAAAGTTCACAGCATTCATTACAGCAATTACCATAATGATTGTGCCTTTAAATGTGCCTTTACTTGTAAATCTTTGGGCAATTAGCTTTAATAATGCCAACATATTTTCAACTATCAAGCACCAACGCATTTTTCTAAGCTTTTATAAAATTCAAACAACTTACAGTGAAAAATATATTAATATATTAAATTAGAAAGGAAGAACAATAAGTGGATATACTCATATTCTGTAATACAAAAGATACAAATTGTCAAGGGGATGAAACATTTATTTTAACTCTATTTAATGTTTGTTTATAGCTCTTTCAACCTCATGACATTATATAATGTCTATGGAAAAGCTTTAATGAGAGGTGCTTCCAATTGTAATAACAGGCAAAGAGTAAAATTACTGTCTTGTTTTATTGAGATGACACTGTGTCACATTCTCTGTAACTGGAATATTTTTTTCAAAGTTCCAGTCCTTACATAACAAAGTAATATTTGCCACCTTACTTCTGGCTAAGAGTTTACCTGTGTGAATGAAATATTGGTCAGGGTGAGTTGGAGGTAGTTAAAAGAGCATGGTCTGAACATCAACTGAATGCATAATTTTGATTTTTTGTGTGTGTTATTGTATAATTCACTGAACTAACTCAAACAACAAGAAAAGATATATTTTGTCACTTCAAAATTGGAGTATTGAAATTTAACTTAATTGCAAATAAATGAGCAACTGAGATAAACATACAATAAACAGTAAGGATATTTCACACATTAAACAGAGTAAAAATAGGTATAAGCAGAATATAAAAATATTGTTCTTTGATTTCATTGGGGGAACTGGCTCCTCATTTATCCTTTAAACTCATTTTCTATTTAATACTAAGACTCATCTTTATCTCCTTTTGTTAACATCTTGGAGACATTAACACCATTTTTTACATACGAAGAAAATGGGCATAGCTGTCAATTGATATGCATATAATTACAATACAAGCAAGAACATAAAACTTCTATACCTTGTTTGCAACACTCTTGAGAAGTGAACAAATTTTTAAATAAATGTTCAAAAAGAGAAATAAATTCAAATATAAGAAAAAAATTACAATTCACAATGGCATTTGATACAGAGTAGAGGCTAAGAAGGAGGTGAAGAGAGAAAGAAAGAGAGAGAGGGAGTTCACAAAATTAGGTGATTCAATTTTATGTACATGCACTTTGTTTAAGTTATATTTGAGGAGTTTTGAAGACTCCACTTAAGTTTGATTATTTTAGAATTAACTTTAGTATACATAATGAGAATATGTGCTGTGTTCCTCTAATTAACAGTGCATTGCAAAGTGATAGAAAACTTTGTTCACTAGCATAAAGGTCAATAATATAAAATATCATCTGGCCAGTAGTTGCTAATGCAGTATCTCATGAGTACACATAAATTAATGTTATAAGCATTAAAAATGATAGAAATTCAAAATGTCCTCAAGATTGAAGACTTATAGTCAATCAAATATAAAACTTTAAATGAATTTCCAGTAGTTATAAATTTGATGGACAATGCTTTTGAAATTTTGAATTGCCAGTTACAAATACAACAAGAGAATAAACAGACGAATCAATGGAAAGTACAGTGGAGCCAACCTGATGATATATTGAAGTTCTTCATGCACCTTTAAGTAATCCCCCACCCTTCTCTGGTCTTATTTTCCCTATGACCTGTTCAACCTTACTATTGATTAGATTTCCTATTGTGAAATTCAAGATGAATGAACTCTTTTATATCTGTTTTTTTGATAAGCATATTTTTGGGATTATTTAATTATTTAATTACCTTCCCCTGGGTCACTCCCATAACATGTGGGAATTCTGTGAGATACAATTCAAGTTCAGATTTGGATGGGGAAACAGCCAAACAATATCAATTGGGTAGCATTATCCTGTTATTGCTGATTAGTATTGTATTCTGTGATTTTATTTTTTTTCACATATTACTGGACACTTGAACTGTTTTTAGTTGCCAGCTCCCATAAAAAAGATACTATGCATTCATATGAGTTTTTAGGTGGACAAGCTTTTATTTCCCTTGGATAAATACCTAGACTGGAAATCACTAAATCCTTTAATAAGGGTATGCTTTAGTTTACTTAAAAATTCTGCTAAACTATTTTCTAGAACCACTATATCATTGTGTATTTTCACAAATATTTTGTGCATTTTCTAGTTTTTTTTCACACCTCTGGCAGTCTTTTTAATTTTTGGTCTTTTAATTTTAGCAATTCTCACTAATGTAAAGTAGTATCCACTGTTTCATCATGTGTGTTAATTTACCTTTCCCTGATTCCACATAAGGTATGATTTGCTCCTTCTTGCCTTTCATCATGATTGTGAAGTTTCCCCAGCCATGTGAAACTGTAAGTCAATTAAATTTAATTATTTTCTAAATTGCCCAGTCCTGAGTATGCCTTTATCAGCAGCAGGAAAATGGCCACATGTCATGGGAAAGACAGAGTGTGAAGTAATTGAATCATGGGAGTGGAGTCTTTGCATGCTGTTCTCATGATAGCAAATAAGTCTCATGAGATGAAGATTTTATAAAGAGGAGTTCCCCTGCCCAAGCTCTCTCGCAACTGCCACCATTCATCTAAGACTTGACTTTGCTTCTCCTTGCCTTCCTCCATGATTATGAGGCCTCCCCAGATATGTGAAACTGTGAATCCATTAAAAATCTTTTCCTTGATAAATTACCTGGTGTTGGGCATGTTTTTATTAGCAGCATGAAAACAGACTAATACAGTAAATTGGAACTGGTAGAGTGAGCGTTATTCAAAAAATATCTGAAAACATGGAAGCAACTTTGGAACTGGGTAATAGGAACAGGTTGGGACAATCAGGAGTGGTTGGGGGAGTTAGGAGTGCTCAGGAGAAGACAGAAAAATGTGGGAAAGTTTGGGACTGCCTAGAAACTTGTTGTGAGTGGCTTTGACCACAATGCTGATAATGATGTAGACAATGAAATCCAGGCTGTGGTGATCTCAGATGGTGATGAGCCACATGTTGGGAACTGGAGTAAAGATTATTCTTGAGATGTTTTAGCAAAGAGACTGGTGACGTTTAACTTCTTCACTAGAAATTTGTGGAACTCTGAACTTGGAATATATGATTTAGGGTATCTGGCAGAAGAAATTTTTAATCAGCAAACCATTCAAAAGGTGACTTGGGTGCTGGGGTGCTGTCAAAGGCATTTCATTTTAAAAGGGAAACAGAGGGTAAAATTTCAGAAAATTTCTAGCCTGACAATGTGATAGAAAACAAAAACTCATTTTCTGAGGAGGAATTCAAGCCAACTGAGGATATTTTCATAAGTAACAAGGAGCCAAACTGTTGCCAAGACAATGGGCAAAATATCTCCAGAGTATGTCAAAGACCTTTGTGCTAGCCCATCGCATCACAGGTCCAGAGGGCTAAAAGGAAATAATGGTTTTGCGGACCAGAAACGGGACACCTCTGCTGTATGCAGCCTAGGGACTTGGTACCCTGCTTCCCAGCCTCTCTCTCTCTCTATGACTATAAGGGCCAACATACATCTCAGGCTGCGGCTTCAAAGGGTGCAAGTCACGAACCTTGACCGCTTCCACATGGTGTCGAGTTGCAGGTGCCCAGAAATCAAGAATTGAGGTTTTGGAACCTCTACCTAGATTTTAGAGGATATATGGATATGCCTAGATGCTTAGAAAATAAAACTTGAAATTGGATATTGTGAGTTCTTTAGATGTGCTATCCTTTTTGAAAATTGTTTTGGTTATTCTAGGTTTTGGTAAGTCCTTCTATATTTAAAAATCAGTTGATCAATTTGTTAGAAATTGCCTGATGAGATTTTAGAACAATATGTGTTAAATCTTTAATTGGAATACTGTTTTAAGCAGTGTCTCTTCTTCTTTGTTTATACCTTTCCTACTGTCTCTCTCTTTTATTCTTTCTTTCATCTACTTGAATTTGTGGGTCATTCATCTTTATGGCTTATAATTTAACAACACAAGTATTTATTTTGTTGCTCAAATAAATAGAAAAAGAAAATTAATATTACAGCATTATATAAAAATAAAATTAATGCAGAAAAGAGGAGAAAAAATTAAATTTTTCTTCTGTAAGCGAACTTCCCTGAGTCCTTCCCCCTCATGTGGAATTGTATCCTGCTTTGCAAGTTTTACAAGTTAACAAGTTCTTGTCTTGTTCTCTATAGCTGATAATTGTTAAGTTTCTGCAACATGGTGAAGGTCATAAGAAATGCCCAAGCAGGCTGGACTCCAGTCTTCTAGGTGCTGTAACAGAGGGCAACAGATAAGTCCTGTGTTAGAATCCTTGAACTCTACAAATAGTGAACATCTGGGTTGCATAGTAACAGTCATATGTAAACCTGTTAGGTGCCTGTCATTGCTTGATAAATTGCCTTTGTTTTGCACCTGCAAACTTGTTTCACTGCCACTGTGTACTTCATGTATAAAAAGTCAAGCCCTGTCTTTGTTAGGCACTCAGCATTTCGGATACAAGTCCAAGTTGGGCCAGTGTACCACCTAAAAATAAAATCCTCTGCAACCTCATTGGTCACTCCGGTCCCTGAATTCTGAAACACAAACTTTAGTTGTTAGAAACTTTTTCAAATTGTCTTTGTTGTTCTTTTTAGAAGACCTCATTATTTTCCGAGAATTTTCTTACTTTCTGGCATTGTAAGTTTTTGTTGTTGTTTGTTTTTTGTATTTTAATGATATTTTCCTGCTTTATTCCTATTATTAACCAAAGAAATTTACTTTCTCTTGCTGAAGAATGATGTTAAGAAACCACAATATAGGCACTAGGTATATACTCATTGCTACTAAGAGTCATTGCTTCTGTGCCCTGTCACTGGACAAAGCTGATTTTTATCTCTCGCCCCATGTGTCAACTTGAGAATTTTTTAATTTCTTTTTCTTTCCCTGGATGTCCTTTTATCCTGTTTTCTAAAAGATGAAAGAATTTATGTATTTTGCCTGTCAAAAGAGGAACTTGTCATGTTTTGGAATCTAGTATACTTGATTTCTTTGGGATTTCAGCTGTCTGAAATATATTTGTAGACTATGGGTTTTTTCTCATTATTGAGGGGAAGAGCAATATTCTCTTTTGCCATACATTTCCCAAGTTAGCAGCCAAAGTTTGAAAAATGTATAGCCATTATTTTAAATATTTTTTGTTTCACCCATCCCTCTCCATCTGGAAATCAAATAATTGTTATTTTTATTTTTATTTATTTTTTGTCTGATGTCCTATAGATCGTCTGTTTTTTTTTTTTTTGAAAATTTTTCTCTCTTTGTTTCTGTTTGAATATTTTATATTATGCCCTTAAGTTCACTAATCATTTAGAAAAGATCTCTACAGTATCTAACTTACTGTTAAGATCATACAGCTAATTTTTCATTTGAGATATAGTATTTTTCAACTTATATTATATTTTGATCTCTTTTAATTTTACTTACTTTCTTATTATGTTTATGTTTTACTTCAAATCTCTGAACATATTTATACTAGTTATTTTGATGTCCTCATCTCATAATTCTAATATCTATGCCATTTCTGTGTCTGTTTATATTGATTATGTTTATTCAAGTGTCACCATTTACTTTGTCTTTGTATATTTTTCCTTTCTGGACACCAGAAATAATAACGTTGGTGAGTGTTTGAACTTTATTGTTAATTTGTAAAAAACATCGACTTTTTTTTATAGGTTGTTACTTTCATCTCTAAGTAACAACAGGTGAGCTTAGTAATTTTGAGTCTTATTTTTCTAGTTCATTAAGGTGGTACTCAGCCAAAGACACTGGGACATGTCAGATTTCCTGAGCTCTTTATTTGTCTATATCCCATTCCTTCAGTATTTTCATTTACAAATTCTATTTGTTTCAGCTTCCCCAACTTCTTTCTTGGTTTTATTACTTCAATGAGACCACTATCCTCTGCTTAAATTCCCTCTCCTTTGTGATGCAGTCCAGAAACTGCCTCAAAGCACAAAGTCTGGACTACTGATGTACTTTTACATTTCCCTTTCCTTTCTTTCATGGCTCATAGTCCAGTCCTACTTTTCATTGAATATCTGAGAATTGTTGTTTCATGTATTTTTCAGTTTTATAGTTCTTCATTTCCCATGTCAGTTATTCCATTATGGGTGAAGTTGAGGTCCTTATAGCTTTTGTGAAAACCAGTCCCTTTTGCTATTAGTGATTACATGGTCTCTATTGAAAACAGAAATAAATTTTTTCTATACTTCTTTTCTGTCTGTATATAAGGAAAACGTGTAGAGTTCCTTGTCAGATGGAATATCTTTCTTATGAAATTATGTTATACAGTAATGTATATTTAAGTATGTTTTCTATAGGCATGTACATTCAATACCTGAAATAAAGTGATCCTCTTATGTGCTAATAATTTAAGAGTGAATTAGGTAATTTTTGTGGATGGATAAATGAGTGAGAATCTTTGTTTTTCAAATCTAATTTAATATGAAAAATATTGCCATATTTTGCTTATATAAATAGATATTTTCAAAATACATGGTAAAAACTAGATTCAACTTTTTTCTTCACATTTAACTTTTTGCCCAAGTTAAAGCAAAGGTTGAGAAATACAAATATTTTCATATGAGTAAAGTACTATTTACTATTTTAAATATAATTGTAAATAATTTCTTTCCTGCTCCATACTCTTCAGAGGTTTTAATCTTTTGTTATAGCTTATCTCAGACTATGAGTCAGATAATCAAATAAAAGTTTTTAATAAGACTCTACATTTCTGTTACCCTGGGAGTGCTAACTACTCCCTCTCATAATTCTCTCAGCATCATTCCAGGTTTACTGTCTGGAGTGCCAAGCCCAGGGTATAATTTCTACTGCAAGTTTCTAAACTATCTTTCCTGAAATAAGATCTCATGAAAACCAAACACTTCTGCTTAGTAAAAAAAGAAATTTCATGAAAAATTCCCAGTTTTTAAAGGATTCGAGATTAAGCAAATAATAATAAAAGATATTTTAAGAAATAATGTTTATTTTTTAATATTGAATAAGCTGTGATATAGAAATACTCATTATTTATGCAAATCAATTATTTTGAATCATGAAAGGAAGAGCTTTATCATGACAGAAAAGCATTACTGGTTCAGTGTGTTCAGGTTTTTGGTGCTTTGAATAAAGAATTGGACTAAATCACAAATAAAACAAGAAAAGAATAAAGCAACAAAAGCAGGGATTTAGTGAAAATGAAAGCACATTCCACAGGGTGGGAGCGAGCCTGGACAAGTGGTTCAAGGACCCAGTTACAGAATATTCTGGGGTTTGAATACCCTCTAGAAGTTTCCCATTGGTTATTTGGTGAATACCCTTTGTAAATGAAGTACTAGACTGTGAGCAGTCTGATTGGTTGCAGAAAGTAACCAATCAGAGGCTAAAGTAAGTTACAAAGCTATACTCCTATGCAAATAAAGACTTGGCTCGTGACCAGCCCTGCTTGGTTGCAGGAAGGGACCAATCAGAGTTAATTTCAGTTTTTCATCTGCCACACAGAAAAGGAGGGGGATTGCAAAGGGAGTAGCCTCTGGTCCTTTTGTTACTTGGGCATGGGAATATTGGGTTTCCCTTTTGATTTAGTTCTCAGAAGTCAGCCTGAATTGGTCTTGGGTTCCCTGGCTCCAGGAGCTACCTCCGGCTTCAAAAGTGTTTCCTTCTTGATTTAACAGGTAGGGTTCTTTTTTTTCCTCTTTAGACCTGTGATGAAAGCATACCCCAGTACTAAAAGCAAGAAGTTACAGAATTGCTGATGTTATTGGGATACTTGTCTTTGGCAATAAATTTTATTTTAGTAAGCAAGTATGAAGCATTAGTGCTGCTGGAGGCAAACAGGCCTCAGTCCACATCCAGAATGCTCTCTAGTGCAGAAATGGAAAAGCATTAAAAAGACTGAAAAATGGCAACTACTTTGCTTAAACATCCCAGGACCAGAATATTAGAGAAGCCAAGATTGTACGGGATAGACTGTGAGGAAAGAAGCACTCACAAATATTACCTTTGGAAAGATGAGCTGCTACAACTTTTCTGGAATGTTTCTGGCCTCTCATTTAGCTCAGAAAGTGTAATTTTTGAAAAATGTTTTATGATAAAAGAAACAGTAAATAATATGCATATATATACACACACAATGATATTTATCATAAGATTGATTGTAGTGATAAAGCCACAGTTAAAAACATTGGTTTTGAAATACTATATAACAATTAAAATAATCATCTATCTCCCTGGAGTTCTCTTTCATCTCTTTATATCTTTATCTACTTATCTATCTGTATATCAATTCATCACCTATTTATCCATTTGTATGTTAAAATAGAAGAGAAATATTCATGCCATGGAGTTAATTTAAAAACGTTTCAAAATTATACACTTAATATGACAAGATTGATGTCCCTTTCCTTCCAAAAAAAACTCATAATAATTACAATACCCCAAAATGTATAATTATCCTTTTATATGTGCATAAATTATATTGTAGAAAGATACAAAGCAAGATGTTAAAATTATTTGTTTAAAAGTGCAGGAAAAGAGGAGAATTAGGTGACATAACTGAACATTTTCTATGTATTAATTTGAATTGGTTTTCTATTTACACTGATATTCTTTTATTTTATATGTATAGAATAATAGTGATAAACATAAAGTAATATCATTAGTATATAGATATGATAGTTTTAAATTGTATCATATGCCAATTCATAAAAAATGTTTTAGAATGTTAAAACTTAGAGACATGTTTACTTATAGTTTTAATTGGTTTTCAGCCATGGTTTTTCAATTTTGAATACTATAACACTGCTTATTAAGAATTATGAAAGTTACTTATAAGTCCTTGCTTAATTAATACTTGCCAAAATATATGCTATTTGCTGTCCTAAACTTAGGTGTTATAGATTGATTTCCCAATTAAAATAAAGCATTTTCTTTTTTTCAGTTCTGATAAAGTAATTTATTGATATGAATGCATTTCAAGTTCATACAATTAAATAAATTTTGTTTAATATAAAATAAATACAAGTGTATGTATACCTATAACATGAAACTACATACAGTGAGTTGAATTGGGATTAAGAATGAAATATAAATAGAAAATAACTTAATTCAGCAGAACTGGGATTATAGGCATGAGCTACCATGCCCAGCTAAAATCTTAAATAAAATTCTTACTCCTTTGCCATGAATAATGTTAATAGGTAATAAAGATAGTATTAACAGAATTTTAAGACTGTACTAACCAGCTAGAAGGAGGCATATATGAAGTACATGAAAGTATGCATTGAATAAAATTGTCTTGCATAGAAGATTTTAATATTGGGAAATGGTAGTATAAAGTACTATTGGAATACATATTACTGCTTTCAAGATCTTGGGCAAAATTTCTGCCTGCAGAGATTATGTAAAAATGGAAGAATTTAAGTGCATCAAATTATCATTTCCTTTCAGTATTCAAATAAATGAACATTAAAAATAAAATCCTTGAAAAATTGTTGCCAAGTTTTGATTCCAGAAACTGGAAAAACTGCCAAGAGTATTGGCAGTCAGTACTCTTATTGAAGCCTATAAGCTCAAAAGGTCATAGGATGGGGAAATAGAAGCCAGAAAATTTTAATATGGGCATCAAACATAAAGAAAAAATGGTGAAGTTGCATCTTTACCGTACACATAATAAAACTGGTAAGTTCTAGAAAGTTCTGTCCACACGAAAGGAGTGGAACAGCTTGAGGTGAATTGAATTGTTGTTCCTGAATATTTCTTTCCTTCACTGTAAGAGAAGCAAGCATACACATCTTCCAATTGGCATTTGCAGCACTTCCTGATGGGTAGCATGTGAATGTCTTCTCCAATATTAGGCCCAAAAAGTGTGAGATGCTTGGGCTAATAAAATAGGAGTAAAGGCAACAGTGTCCAAATTCTAAGCAGATTTAAGCAGCATTACAGGCGTTTACTAATTTGCTCTAATACAAATGTGAATTTCAAACTACACAATGAATTGGGAATCTAAACTGTAGCAGAAAAGTAATCATAGGTACTCATGTCTAAAATACTTATTCATTCTTTCAAAAATTGTTTATTAAGAAGTTACAATGCACTAGTTTCTATGGCAGCTACTGAGGACACAGTGTATGGGCATTTAACATTATTGCAGAAACCAAAGCAGAGCTCAGATATTCTAACAAGGGCTACACACGGCCTCACATGAATATCTCCTTTCCTGTCATGCTTTCAGACCACCGAAATGTAGCTAGCAGAGAAAATCACTAGTTCTAAACAGTAGTGAAGCAGGGAAAATAAGCAATAGAAATGTGATAAGAACATGGTCAAGACTGTCAGAGAATAAAAAAAAAATCTGGAAAAGCTATCCAACAGAAAAAAAGTAAAAAGAAATGGAAAGGTAATTCTGCAAACTAATTTATTGAAACGAAACAAGGACTATCCCATGAACAATGAAGATTAGTATGACGCTGACAGAGAACAAATGACTTAAAGATTGAAAACATTGTAATACGATTTTTAATTTAATAAAACAATATCTATAAGACATAATGTAGAAGAAAAAAAGGATAAAAATGTAGCTTGCCAACCTAATTGTTGGTGTATAGGAATGCTAGATCCTAGATCTAAGTAATTAGATCCAGGAACAAAAGAATCTCTGAGAAAATTAGTTCAACATATCAAGAAACAGAGTAAACAAGGCAGAAATAATGGAATTACATAGGCTCTTTATGATCATTTATATTAAAGAGAAACATTATAGAAATTCAAGTTGGAAGAAATAGTTATTTTTGTCATCAAATGGTGGGAAAAAGCCCTTGCAGAAAGGGAAGGCAGTTGGCATAGCCTCAAAGTTCTATCTACCAACATTTACATGCTTGCAAAGACATCAGTGATGATTGGAAAGCTCTAAATAATGGAAAGTGTAACCTAAGAATTTTTCACTCAATTTACATGTTTTCCAAGCATAAAATAAACTAACAGGCTGTGTCAAATATGGAAGAACTCAGAGATGACAACACAGAAGCCATCCATGATATACCTACTTGAAGAGAAAAATCTAATCAATTAGAAGATAAGCTAGGTAAAGAATTCAAGAAGAAGAAAGCATCCATTCATATCTGAATCCATTTCAAACAAAACTAGCATAAAAATTTACCTAACACATTTAAAATGTCATGTTAAAATGTTATGGAAATAAAATTTAGAAGACATTTAAGATTGCTAATGACTTTGTCAACTGATGATTTGTAATTTAAAACAAAGTTAAAAATTATGTAAGGATTCCAGGCTTAATGTGTTCCATAGTTGCTTTTCTTATGCCTAGTCTGATCTTTTGAGATAATACTTGGGTACGAAAACTTTTAAATGAAACATGTCTACAATCTTTCATGTTAACTTCACTTTATTTTTTGATGTTACATTAAAGATTAATAAATTTTCTTAAAATAACAGGCATTTTGAACTATTTTAATAAAAATATATTTGATTAATATGCAAGCATAGGATATACCAGGGGTGACATTATTAATAATTAACCATGGAATATTGGCAGATCAATACAACACTGTATGAAAAGAATTATGTGTCAATAAGAGGAATTTATTTAAGGTATATAACACTAGTTCAACATTTGAAAATCAAATAATGTAATCGACCACATGAACAGGATTACAAATAAAATCCATATGATTATAAAACACTTCACAAAATAAATATCTATGAATACATACTGAGGTAAATAAATGAATCAAATTGGCTTCATTCCCGGGGTGCAAGGTTGGTTCAACATATGCAAATCAATAAATGTGATTTATCACATAAACACGACTGAAGACAAAAACCACATAATTATTTCAATAGATGTAGACAAGGCCTTTGATAAAATTCTACACTCACTCATGTTATAAACTTTCAATAAACCAAGTACTGAAGGAACTTGCCTCAAAATATTAAGAGCCATATATGACAAACTCACAGCCAATATCAGACTGAATGGGCAAAAGCTGAATGCATTCCCCTTGAAAACTGGCACAAGAAAAGGATGCCCTCTCTCATCACTCCTATTCAACACAGTATTGGAAGCTCTGGCTAGGGCAATCAGGCAAGAAAAAGAAATTAAAGATATTCAAAGAGGAAAAGAGGAAGTCAACTTACCTTTATTGGCAGAGGACATGATCGTATATCTAGAAAACCCCATTGTCTCAGCCCAAAAGCTTCTTAAGCTGATAAGCAACTTCAGCAATGTCTCAGGATATAAAATCCATGTGCAAAAATTGCTAGCATTCCTATACACCAACAACAGGCAAGCAGAGAGCCAAATCATGAATGAACTCCCATTCACAATTGCTACAATGAAAATAAAATACATAGGAATACAGCTAACAAGGGAAGTAAATTACCCCTTCAAGGAGGACTACAAACCACTGCTCAAATAAGTCAGAGAGGATACAAACAAATGGAGAAACTTTTGATGCTCATGGATAGGAAGAATCAATATTATGAAAATGACCATATTGTACAAAGTAATTTATAAATTCAATGTTATCCCCATTAAACTATCACTAACATTCTTCACAGAATTAGAAAAAAAAAAAAAAGATTTTTAAGCTTATATAGAACCACCAAAGAGCCTGACTAGCTAAGTCCATCCTAAAAAAATAATCAAAGCAGACATCACACTACCTGACTTCAAACTACACAAAGCTACAGTAACCAAAACAGCATGGTACTGGTACAAAAACAGACACATTAATCAATGGAACAGAATAGATAATTCAGAAACAAGAGTGCACACCTACGACCAGCTGATCTTCAAAAAACCTGACAAAACAAGCAATGGGGAAAGGACTCCTTATTTAATAAATGGTGCTGGGAGGGCTGGTTAACCATATGCAGAAAATTGAAATTGGCTGAACTCCTTCATTATGCCATATACAAAATTTAACTGTAGGTGGATTAAAGAATTAAATGTAAAACCCCAAACTATAAAAACTCTGGAAGATCTAAGCAATACCATTCAGCACATAGGCACAGGCAAATATTTCATAACAAAAATGCAAAAAGCAATTGCAACAAAAACAGAAATTGACAAATGGATCTAATTAAACTAAAGAACTTCTGCAGAGCCAAAAAAACTATCATCACAGTGAACAGACAACCTGCAAAATGGAAGACAATTTTTGCAATCTATCCATCCGACAAAGGTCTAATACCTAGAGTCTACAAAGAATTTAAACAAATTTATAAGAAGAAAAACATGAAAAAGTTAGCAAAGGACATGAACAGACACCTCTCAAAATAAGACATTGATGAAGCCAACAAACATATGACAAAAAAAAACACCGATCATAAAAAAATGCAAATCAAAACCACGAG
Source organism: Sapajus apella (assembly GCF_009761245.1). Taxonomy (NCBI): domain Eukaryota; kingdom Metazoa; phylum Chordata; class Mammalia; order Primates; family Cebidae; genus Sapajus; species Sapajus apella. The sequence continues at coordinate 21,057,192 of NW_022436947.1, forward strand.
GTACCATCTTATGCCAGTCACAATGGCTATCATTAAAAAGTCAAAAAACAACAGATGCTGGTGAGGTTGTGGAGAAAAAAGAATGCTTTTACACTGTTGGTGGGAGTGTAAATTAGTTCAACCATTGTGGAAGACAGTGTGATGATTTCTCAAAGATCTAGAGACAGAAATACCATTTGACCCAGCAATCTCATTACTGGGCATACACCCAAATGAATATATATTATTCTATTATAAAAATGCTTGCATGTATATGTCCATTGCAGCACTATTCACAATAGCAAAGACATGTAATCAACCTAAATTCACATCAGTGATAGACTGGATAAAGAAAATGTTCTACATATACACCATATAATACTAAGCAGCCATAAAAAGGAATGAGGGATTATGTCATTTGCAGGGAAATGGATGGAGCTGGAAGCCATTATCTTCAGCAAACAAATGCAGGAACATAAAACTAAACACAACATGTTCTCACTTATAAGTTGGAGCTGTATGATGAGAACACATGGACACGTGGGGGTGGGGAATAACACACGCTGGGCACCAGTGGGACAAGTAGGGGAAGGAAGAGCATCAGGAAAAATAGCTAATAGATACTGGGCTTAATACATAGGTGATGGGATGATCTGTGCAACAAACCACCATGGCACACGTTTACTTATATAACTACCCTGAACACCCTGCACATGTACTCTTGAACTAAAAATAAAAGTTGAAGGAAAAAAATATATAAAAATAGAAAAATCTCTGCAGGAAAATTTCAAATATTTTATGTCCATACTATGCCCCCAAGTAGTTGGAGCAGAGCTCCCTGTTCCTTAAGTATAGACAGCTCATAGTGAATTTCTTCCAAGGTTGTAGTACAAAAAGGGGCAAATAAGTAAGTTCGTGAAGAAACTCAGCAAACACTATCTCAGCAAAGTTATCAACATCAACATTAACAGTGACAATTAATGTTGATAGTATACGTTCTTAATATGATACATGAAAATGACACTTTTTTCTGTGATTTTTCTTGCAAAAACATAACCCAGCATATTCATGGGAAACACATTGCACAATTCCCAATAATTTCTATGAAATATTTGACCAGCATTTTTCAAAGCTGTCAAGGTTACTAAAAGCAAAGAAAACCTGAAAAATCGTTATAGCCAAGAGGAGCCTAAGGGGACATGGAACTGAAATGTAATGTGGTAACCTACCTGGGACCCTGGAACAGAAAAAGAACATTAGCTAAAAGCTGAAGACATCTGAATAAAGCTCAGGGTTGAGTTAATAATACTGTATTAATATTCATTTATTAAACATAAATGCATCATAGTAATGTAGGATATTAATAATAGGGGAAATGGAATATGAGGTATACGGGAAACCTCTGTGCTATTTTCATAATATTTCTATAAATCTAAAACTGATCTAAGCAATAAAGTCTATTTAAAAGAAAATGAATGATGAGCAGAGCTGGGTGGTGGATTCGGGGGAATGCATCTCCATTATTGATTGGAAAAGAGAATTGAAACTTAATATAAAAATAATAGCGTTTAAAAAGTGACAAAATTTCAGAAATTGTAGATACTTTCATGATATTGTATGCATCTGTTCTCCTGAGTCTGTTTTACATTGCTATGATTTATTTTTTGTTGTAGTATATAAAACATTTAAGTGTGTTTTATATTGCTCTATTTTATCAATCGCTACAAGATGAGAAATCATTTTTGGAAAAAGGCATTATGTACTTACACAAGCACATTCTTTCTTTCTCTCATTTTTGCAATATTGACTCAATATTTTCTTTTATATTTTTAGATCTAGATGTTGAGAATTTAAATTATGAGAAAACATAATTTAATATTTTAAAGTGTTTTGATTTTAAAACAAAATCAAAAAGAGAATAATGAAAAGAAATTATTGTCCTTTCATGACGAACCTACCAGACTTCATCTCATTATACATCCCTCTAACCCTTTTTACACTTAATCATAATCTTATTTATAAGTTTATTGTCTAAGATTATAAAAATTAGATTTAGCAAGAGCTTCTTTATAATACAATAGAGTGTACTTAATATATGCATATTCAAATACACACACACACACACACACACACACACACACACACACACGCTAGGGTTTCTGAAGGTTCAGATAACCCAGCCTTTGTGTGTAACTGCATTGACACACTCTCTTCAAACTGGCTCTTCTTCCAAAACAATCTGTCAACATAAATTTTAAATCAACTTTAATATTACTAGTAATAACTTTAAGTCTTCATGTTATCAGGTATTTTCAAATATTGGCATTGTTTTTGTCTGACCATTAGTCTGATATACAGAAGTGCAGGGCCTTTTGTAAGGGGGAGTATTTCTAATAGCATATAATTAATACTTAAAGCAATGCTACTTTAAGTAAAAGAGAGTGTATTATATAATTTAGATTGATTAAGAAGATAAGGTTTCTGTAAAAGACTATCTTGTCTTAAATATTTTCCAGGTCATAAATCAGCCTGTTGGTGATTACATTTGTTTCTATTTATAGACAAAAATGGACTCAAGTTTCATAAATCTTGCACTGGGGTGTGATGCATAAAAATAGAGAAAATAAATATGTGCATCAGCAGAGAGCCTATGCATAGACATCTAGCCAAGAAATAAGAAATTTTGTTAAAAATGTTCTTTCTCTCATTGTCCACTTAGACATGAATACACTGAACTTACAATTTTCTCACACACACACTCAGGCACACACATAAGCTGTTATGGACTGAATGTTTTTGATCCTGCTGCCCCAAATTCTTACATTGAAATACTCACCCAATGTGTGGTGATATTTGCAGGTGAAACCTTTGGGAGGCAATTAGGTTTAGACGGTCAAAAGAATGAGGCCCTCATGATGAAATTAGTGCCTACATAAGAAGAGCAAGAGAGGTGAGAGCTCTGTCTCTTTCTGCCAAGTATGTACACGGTGACAAGGTGGTTGCCTTCAAGCCTAAGGAGGGCTTACAATGAAAACCACCTTCCTGGTACCTTGATTTTGGACTTCGCAGCCTCTCTAGCTGTGAGAAATAAGTGTCTATGTTTTAAGCTACTCAGTTTCTGGTGCTTTGTTATAGCCGCCTGAGTTGACACAGCCCCCTGTCAAACTTCAACATATTCTTCTACTCCAGAAACATACAGAATTAATGAATTTTGTGGATTAAAATACTATCCCACCATTCAACTAAGATACCTGTATATGATACAAAATGATATAATTCCACCCTTGTAAAAATCAGGAAACTATAGTGTCACAATCTTGTCATATGCTTCCATGCCCAAGGCCTAGCAATGTTATTGTGAAAAATTTACCAAGCTTCCCTTCATTTCTCAGTATGTTGTCCTTTAACTTCTTTCAATTTCTTCCTTTCCTGCTCCCTCTCTTTCTCTGTTTCTTTCAGTCTGGTTATACGGAGTTGCCTGGGAAGTGGTAGGAAGATGCCTTACGTGTTTCTCACAGCCAATGAGTCAAATAATGAGTCAAATAATCAGTCTCTGATGACATGAAAACTAAGCAGCCAAATATATTTTGGCTGTTCACTGATTCTTTTTCTTTCAGGCATACTATTGACTTTTTAGTTACTCACAGTTTTTCACATGCATTCAAAGTTGGTGATTCTAAGGAGAAAAAAAAGTTCTGGAGTGCAAGAGAAATGTGTGAGTGTGTGAGTGTGCTGTGGGGGCTGATGACAATGGCATTTTAAATACTACAGTGTACTGTTCCCACAAATAAAGCACTAGAAAGAAGTAGCAGAGAGTGGTGGAAAAGTAGTTTATGCTTGTTTTGAAAAATCTTTCCTCTTGTCAGAGTTACAGGTAATCAAATTACAGGTTCACAAAGGATGTCACAGCATTAGAGGAAAGATGTTCAAAGTAAGAAGTTGAGGGAATTTATGGATTATACTTGGAGCTCTAAATGATAAATGTTCTTTAAATGTAAATCTAAGGGGATTTATACAAGAGGACAGATAGCATAGTAATAACAGTAAAATAGCTTTTTTATCATTATCATTATTATAACAATAGCAGCAGCAGCAGCCACTAAAATTAACTACATATTGCTCAATTCCAGTTACTGTTTTCAGGACTTTGTATGTATTACATTATTTATTTCTCAAAAAATTATGAAGCCTTTACTATTACTAATCTAATTTTATAGGTTAGGAAACAGAGATTTAGGATGTTAAATTAATTTTTCAAGTTCACACAACTTGTAAACAGTAGCATTTGAAATGTTAATACAGTATATAAGGCTCAAAATTCTTGCACAGACCTTGAAATTCAGTCTCTTCCTAGATTATTAATGGTATAATTTTTAATGAAAAAAAACAGTAAAATTTAAGTAACATTTTTATTAGGAATTTTATATACAGCATTGCTGTGTGATTTGAATATAGACTATATTCCAACCTTCAGTTGCAGAGGAATCTTCTTTTTTCTTTGTAAAGATAAGCTACTCTGTTTCCTTTCACAATATTTTATTTGAAAATGTTCTAAAAGTCATCTGAATCTTTACAATTCTAGACCTTGATTTATTTTATTTTTAAATATGGAACTGTTAATGAGCTTCCTATCCTCTGAGATTTATCTAACTTGAAATCTAAGAATGCCATAACCTTTCTGGAAGTGTTTCTAATAGATTAGCAATTACAACTAATTTAATTAAATGAACTCATTTTTATTTTTAATGAAGTTGTTACTGTAGTAGTCATTTTCTGAGTATCGTACTTCAAGTATCTAAATATATTTCTTCCATTTGCCTAAATAATACCTTGCATAAATTAAAACAATGCCTCTTTATTTCAATAATTAATCTTTCTCATTCACAAAGATACAAATAAATAATTATTTGGATCTTTCCAACATTCAGAAATGGCAACAATGTTTTCAGAGAAAAGCAATCATTATGTAGTTGTATTATTTTAAGTAAAAATAGAATAGTTAAATCGAGATGTGGTAGATCACCATGATTTTGACTTTGTTTTCCAATATTGCAATATTGGCTGTAATGATAACTCTAGCAACAAAAAGAAGTGTTGGAAAGTAGTCAGGATATTAATTTACTTGTTTCCTATATAAATGTTATTAAAAAACTGAAGGAAAGGAGAAAAGCATGCCTTAAATTTAAAAAAAATTAAAAATAGGAAGGAGGAAGGGAAAAAGTAGGGGTGTCAAGTAAAAAGTGAAAAAAATACTCATGTATTTGTAACTTGAAAATGTTAAGCTAATACTAATTTAACTTATGTGGTTTATCTGGGAAGAAGTGATTTCTATTAAGGAGAAGAAATTAGGCAAATCAGAGTTAGAATGAAGGGTGAGACTTTAGGATAAATATATATGATATTGTGTATATATATAGCCATGTAACTGAAACATATAATCATATGGAACACTAATAAGCTTAGTAATACATGCTGTTACATAATAAAAGACTCAATATGAAGAGAATCCAGAAGACAGGGTTTGAAATCAAAAAGCAGGTTAAAGAGCACAGTAATATGCTTATCCTAGATCAAAGAAAAGTTTTATAATAAGTCTAGGCATTTTCAAGAGATACAAGATGAACTGGTGATTCAAATGATGGAAACAAGGTCAATTTCCTCTGTTTGTTAATGGACAGTGATTAATGTATTTACTTTTGCAGAGACACAGAAAGCTAAGAAAGAGTGTTGAAGGTGGAACTGGGGATGGAGAAGTGATTTATTTTAGTTTCCTCAGTTTCATATTTTTAGGGGATGAAGAGAGACTGGTTACCCTTCAAAAAAAGGCACTGATATCTGAAAAACAGCTTCTTGGTTCTTTAAACCTTTTAGAGGAAATCGATTTCCCAGCACTTTTTGCGCAAAGAAAAACAGTCTAGTGAACTGAACAGTGTTTGGAAAATTCATATATTGTATTCAGTTTTTTTGATGATGTAAGATTGAATCAGAGCAAAAAATATGCAAATTTACATTCTCTGAATAATTTCCTAGACTACAAATATCAAAATATTATGTTGAAATATAGACCAATGGAACAGGACAGAGGCCTTGGAGACAATACCACACATCTACAACCATCTGATCTTTGACAAAACTGACAAAAACAAGCAATGGGGAAAGGAGTCCCTGTATAATAAATGGTGTTAGGAAAACTGGCTAGCAATGTGCAGAAAGCAGAAACTGGACCCCTTCCTAACACTTTACACTAAAATTAACTCCAGATGGATTGAACACTTAAACATAGGCTTAACACCATAAAAACCCTAGAAGAAAACCTAGGCAAATCCATTCAGGACATAGGTGTAGGCAAGGACTTCATGACTAAAACACCAAAAGCATTGGCAAAAAAAGTCAAAATAGACAAAAGGGACCTAATTGAACTCCAGAGATTCTGTACAGCAAAAGAAACAATTATTAGTGTGAACTGGCAACCAACAGAATGGGAAAACATTTTTGCAATCTACCCATCTGACAAAGGGCTAATAATGCACAGAATCTACAAAGAGCTAAAACAGATTTATAAGAAAAAAACAAACCCATCCAAAAGTGGGAGAAATATATGAACAGACACTTTTCAAAAGAAGACATATATGAGGCCAACAAACATATGAAAAAATGCTTATCATCACTGATTATTAGAAAAATGCAAATCAAAACCACATTGAGATACCATCTCACGCCAGTTAGAATGGTGATCGTTAAAAAATCTGCAGACAACAGATGCTGGAGAGGATGTGGAGAAATAGGAACACTTTTACACTGTTGGTGGGGGTGTAAACTAGTTCAACCATTGTGGAAGACAGTGTGGTGCTTCCTCAAGGACCTAGAAATAGAAATTCCATTTGATCCAGCAATCCCATTACTGGGTATATACCCAAAGGATTATAAATCATTCTATTAAAAAGACACGTGCACACGTATGTTCATTGTAGCACTGTTTACAATAGCAAAGACCTGGAACCAACTCAAATGCCCATTCACAACAGACTGGACAAGGAAAATGTGGTACATATACACCACGGAATACTATGCAGCCATAAAAAAACGATGAGTTCGTGTCCTTTGTAGGGACATGGATGAATCTGGAAACTATCATTCTCGGCAAACTGACACAAGAACAGAAAATCAAACACCGCATGGTCTCACTCATAGGCAGGTGTTGAGCAATGAGAACACGTGGACACAGGGAGGGGAGCATCACACACTGGAGTCTGTTTGGGGGCTAAGGAAGGGATAGTCGGTGGGTGGGGAGGTTGGGGAGGGATAACATGGGGAGAAATGCCAGATGTAGGTGACAGGGGTTGGAGGCAGCAAACCACATTGCCATGTGTGTACTTATGCAACAATCCTGCATGATCTGCACATGTACCCTAGAACCTAAAGTACAATTTAAAAAAAGAAGAAAAAAAAAGAAATATTACCAGTATTTTATTTAACTTCAAATATGAAGAAAATTCTTGTAAAAAAGATTTATAATTAAATCTTGAAACAAGAAAAAAACACTTTCATGAAACAGAAAAGTAAAGATCTCCAAACAAAAATACTCAAAAACTAAGAGAGAAAGGAAAAAAATAAAAAAGAAAATACAGATAAACTTCAAGGATTAGAATATCCAACAGATACATGGGAATCATGGTCTATCACTCATTAGGAAAATAAATATATATATTTTTTACCTGAAAGTACACAGATTCTGAGTATATGAATATCTAACGCTATATTCCAGAAAGAAAAATTTTAAAACTCACAGAAGACAGTACAGTCAGCCCTCTGGATCCTTGAATTTCTTGTACTCAGATTCAACCAAGGTGGATTAAAAATATTTTTTAAAACCCACACAATGAACATTAAAAAATTTTTAAACGCACACAATAAAAACGTGTTTGTTCATAAATACCCTTATGAACAATGTGAAATAAACAAATGTGAAATAAATTTTCAAGTAACAGATTACACTTGTTATTTTCAAGTAAAATACCGTAATAAAAATAGAGTATAACAGCTGTTTATATGCTGTTTACATTGTAATAAGTATTATAACTTATCTAGAGATGATTGAAAACGTGGGAATTGTGCGTAGGTTATATGCAAATAACACACTATTTTAAATTAAATATTTCTCAATTCACTGATTTGGGAATTAATAGGGTCCTCAAACTGATTTTGCACAGATTCCTAGCAACAACTGTAACAAGTTACAAGGAGAACAGATATACAAGTAAATAAATTAAGTATTTAGATAAATCATATAAAGATATGGATTTTATAGTTACATTTGAAAGCTAATTAGCATATCACAATTTGCTATTTAAAAGCAATTTTTAATTGAAATGTTAGATGTTGACAATGTAGAAATTAGCAAAGAGAAATTTTGGCAATTTTAAAGCAATATTTTAATTTACTGAAAATATACACGCATAGTTATTTTTTATTGAAATTAAAGGAAAAAATCCTAAAAGCATATATAGAAACATAAATGTATATGGTTAGACTCTCATTTAAACTAGTAAAGTGAGAAAAATGAAAATTAAAGAAATCAATCAGTGTAAGTGAAATCAAAGAAGGAAAATGAAGGAAGCATTAATGTAAAACATAAAACACAGAATGTGACATTTAAAGTAGATTCATATAAATCAATAATTTTAATAAACAGGAATAAACACTCCTTTGAAAAGCAGAGATTCCTTTGAAACCTCTTAAGTAATTCCAAATAAATCAGCAATCATGGAAAATATAAACACATGCAATCTTTAATATGCAGAGGCTCATTTTGAATTAATAAACCTTCTTAGCAGGGATAGATCAGATATATATTTAAATAAATATGGTAAAAATTAAACAGAAAGTCAGAATTTAGAGACACTACATATAACCAACTTTTTCAAAGGATTTTTTCTGCAACATAAAGACAGTATCTGGTTTAAAAAAAAAATGTAGGAATAAGAACATTTTGTTTGTTTTTAAGAAGGAGAAATGGCAGCATTCAGTGCACATGGACATGATCCAGTGAAAAGTGAAAATACAGGGGATGGAAAACAAAATATGGAGAGCCACTACAGGGATATTTTTTTTTATTATACTTTAAGTTCTGGGATACATGTACAAAATGTACAGCTTTGTTACATAGGATATATATATGCCTTGGTGGTTTGCTACACCCATCAAGCTGTCATCTACATTAGGTATTTCTCCTAATGCTGTCTCTCTCCTACCACCCCACCACCTGACAAGCCCTGGTGCATGATATTTTTCACCCTGTGTCCATGTGTTCTCATTGTTTAACTCCCACTTATGAGTGAGAACATGCGGTGTTTGGTTTTCTGTTCTAATATAGCAATATTTAACATAGACAACAAGACCTGCCTACAGTTTATGAATCAAAATATGGTGTTTTGATATAATAATTAAAATAAGAAAACAACCCCTCGAAGAAATATGGGAATAAGGAGGCATGGGTTAACATGTAAGTGTTCTAATTGATGACAGTGAATCAACAACACTCTAAAAAAATTAATCAATTAGTAAATAGACTAAAAATCCTTAAAAGTAGATGTAATAGTAAATATCAGAAGAGCTAAATCAAATTGTTACCACTAGTTGCCTTTGTGAGTGAGAAAAATGAAGACTTTTAAATTTACGTATATTTTTCTGGGCTATTTGAAAATTATTAGAATGTGGATTTAAATTTAAACTATTTCACGTAACAAATTTGACATAAACTTTGTGAACAAATAATGTGAAGTAAATAAATATGAAAGAAACTTTCAAGTAACAAATTAAGCTACATTTTCCAATGGAACATAAAGATGCATTTACATAGAACAAAAATAATCTACACAAGTTAACAATGAAAGATGTTCCAATATATTATTATGTGAAAAATTACAGTTACAGAAAAATATGTATTAAATTCTGAATGCATATATTTGGATATATTGGGGAGGAGAAAAGAAAATCTCTTTGTTAGCTGAATGTTTTAAAAACCACAAACGTGCATTACTCTTATAATTATCATATTCTTAACTAATAAGTTTTAAAAACTAAGAATTCTAGATGTCAGATGTTGCTGAGAAATGTTTGATCATAGTTTAGCAATATATACCATTTGGGAGGATGAAAAGCTTTCTCTTTTAATGCTGGAAGAAGGTCGTGGAGCCTCTATTAACATATCAATTTGATCACTTTTATTGCCATTAATTACTGACCATTGATGCAGGAATACCTACCTGCCTTTTACTTAGAATTTCTAAAGAGATGAGGACAATAGGTCAGATCTTACCTTCTGCATGATTCCCTTGTGCAGTATTTACCACAACCTTGAATCTCCACGTCTGAATTATGAGAATAGCTTCAATCATTTAATCAGACCATTATATATGCTTAAATTCTATTTGTTGTCAAAATAAGATGTGGGGAACGCTCCCGTGTGAGGCCCCCCCTAATGTGTGAGCCTCACCAGACAGTGAGCTTCAGCCCAGACACAGTTTCCTGCTGGAGGCAGTCGAGCTATGGGATAGAAGGAACTAAGAAATGACTGATGTTGCAAAAGTATCTACTTCTGACTGCAATGAGGCTTGGGCAAGGGTCGTGTGGTTTTGTCAGACATTATGTCTCCACTAGGCCTCTGCATGACCTTTACGACTTTGTTTTTCAAGAAGTTTTACCTTATCCGCATGACTGCCTTGAATCCTAGATAATGACTTTATGGCTTAGCTTGTGATTCTTAGGTATTGTTATTTACAAAAGTGTGTTTTGGTAAAAACAGATAAAGCATACCACCTGCCCACTTTTATGAACCTTGAATGTCATGCTTAAGATTGTTTTCGTGATCTTATATTTTGTAACTTTCCATTCCTCTTATTGTTGATTGTGTAAACACCTTTGATCTTAAGGTATATATTGAGACCCTGGACAAAAATAAATTCACTGTTTAGGCATTGCCTTTTCAGTCCTCCAGACCCCAGCTTTTCTGTCTCTCTTTATTTCTGTGCACTCCTCTTTCAGGTAGGGACCCTCTTGCTGGCCAAGACTCCCCGGCAGATCTTCTGTTGCCCACAATAAGAAAACTGTCCTATTTTATTCTAGGGTAAATACATTCTTATTTACCCTAGAATAAAAGATATTGATAGTGGAGTACTATGTCCTTCCTCTTGTATGCTTTTAGAAACATTAATTTAATTATTTAGATATATAAAACAAATAATTAAGATCTACTTATTAAGCTAGTTGTATTAATATACCTGTTGAGTATGGAAGAAGGGAAGATTTAGGTGTTACAGTTCAAATCAGATCTTTTTTGTGACTTAACTCTAAATGTCTTTGGGAAATACCTGATTGTTTTTTTAATCATAAAGAAGAAAAACTATGTTTGAGAATAACTGAAGGCTTTAAATTTAAAATGATAGAATTGCCTCCTAGAGGAGTGAGAACAGAGAAAAAAAATTTTGATTTATCGGTCACCACGTTGTGAACAAATTTCATATTTCATTAGATCCTTTTTTGTTTATTATAATTTGAGTTTTTTTTTCCCTTTTGATTCTTTTGGACTTGTTTTTATGTTTTATATATTGTCAGATGGTCTTCTTGTTTAACACGTACTGATTCTAACATATAGAATTAGCTCATATTATAAAATCTGCTGTTAAAAATGACTTAAAACATAAATTATAGTATTTCACAGCACAAATAATTGGCATGTATTATTGTTTTCCAAGTGTAAGTTTTGTATTACAATCAAATCAACATTACACTGGGGGACCACTGTGTGCCAGGAACTATCCTAGAGAATTGGAATAGATCAGTGAACAAAATAGAAAAATATTCCTCTCTCCACCCAAAGAAATTCTGAAAAGATTATGCATTGTGTTAGAAACTGAATTGCAAAGAGAAACATGTACTTGTTCTTTTTCACTCCCATGTTTTTAATATTCTTAGAAAACTTATGGATATTATTAATTCATAGATAAAAATGCAAATCCAGATGGAAACTTTGACCTGCATGCTGGGATTGCAGAGTACCAGGCTGTATTGGGAATTAGTAGCCAGGCAGATGATGAATGGTGACAGTATTGTTTCACTTAATGAAGTGGCTATTGAAGCTTAAAAGGGGAAAGATGACAAAAGGGAACTGAACACTTTTGTCTGTGAAAGAAAAAAAAAAAAAGCTTTATATTATACCAAGGAGAACTAAACTCACTACTTCTTTTTGAACTTCATTAATCTTTTCTCTGAAAATCTATCTCATTGTTAAGCAGCTTGATGGCCACTTTGGGAAAATGCTTTACTTCTTCATAATGGAATCAATGCCTTCATTATTCTGAGGCTCCAGTGATATTCCACCTTCACAGATATTTTAAGACCAGCAATGCTCTGGAGAAGTCAGTGTGAAGATGCCAAATGGTACCATCGAGACAAGATTTTGCCTCGTGGGGCAATTTTTCTTTATTAATTTGTTACTGAGAACAGCAACACATAGAAGAGCCAAATGATGTTGCTGAGAATTTTTATGCAGAGACAACTATATATGAGCACAAGAAGGAGAAGCTTTTGAAGTTCTAGCGAATCTTTTTTGTAGCCTGATCTAAGGTTTAATAATGCAAACTTTCAGTGAAGTCAAAAGGCAAAACAAAATGTCATAACAAAAAATATATCTATGAAAATCCACACTTCTAAAAGCAGTCAAATCATTTTCCAGTGCCAATCCCTAAAGCTTTCCCAATTTATATCTATTTTTATAAAAAGAAAGCAAAAGAAAAACACATGAAAATTACCTAAGACTCCTTCTTTTGGAAAGTATTCAAAATCCAGCACTACTTCATTCTTTGACTATTACAATATCGACTTTTATTAGCAGACAAATCATTTTTGTTAAGAATATCTAAGTAATTAAGAAATATTTTTAAAATGAATAAGTCATTATTAATCATTGTTTTTCTTTTGAAAACCACTGGGCAGACAGCTTTTGTTTTTAATGTGTAGTCAATTAAATCATTTTGGTGCTCTAAGGTAGTAGCTCAGCTATATCATACTTTGCTGTAACAATGCCTTGATGTTTTGTCTTTGATATGAGTGTTTTTTTCTTTTAAATCACAGGTACTTGTTTTCAGCCTCGTTTTCCCCCATCAGTTCCTGCATCTGTGCAGTGGGTGGAACTGGCTCTATATCAGTTCCAAACCTTTAGTAATAGGGATCACAGACTAAAAAAGCAACCTAAAATGCCAATGGTTGTGTAGAGGAGGCAGAAAATGAGGACAATGTCTGCCGCTGGCCTAATACTTTGCCTTAAAAATGTAGTGTGGTGTTCTTGGGGTTTATTATTTTTCTAGGGTTCAGAACAGAATTTAGAAAAGTGGAGTTAGCAGTTTTCTTTTATTATTTTTAAGTAAGCTTGCACATAGAATAGGCCAAAATGTAAACACTGCTCATATCTGACTATGAACGTGAACATTCAGAATACAAGTAGACTATTACAAATAGGAAAATAAATGGGACTTTTAAAAAGTGTTAGATATGTATTTTTTCAAATGTTCTTTGAGATATAACTGGCAGAAAGACTAATTTAGGATCCAGTTTTTTGGCTAACCACACAAAGAAAACATAAATTATTATTGCAGAATTTCAATTACAAATTTATTTGAATCTAATTTTTCTTCAATTTCATGATTTATTAAATCAGCCTAAAACTACAACTAAACCACACAACAAAACACATAGATTCAGGTACTTAAAATTAAACAGGTCTAAGATGAGAATTAGACAGAAGTAACTTATAAAGTTTTCCTCTTTGACATTATTTTTTTCCTTAAAATGTTATTAACACTTTTTTTAAATGGAGATTTTCACTTTCAGCACTGACATGCCTGGAAGTTGTTACTCATGTCCTTACAACAAGAGAATACCGAACAAATGCAAAATCAATGACTCTTGTTAGATGTGGCAGAGAAAGGAGTTTCCATAGGCAAATGTTGAATGTCACAGCTGAGGATCTGTCTGTTTACTGAGAACAAAAGCCGCTGGAACCATACGGTAGCAAATACACTTAAATGGTAATTTTGATAAATTGTTTGAAGTTGAATTGCTGGCCTGATTGAGAATTTCCTAGGAAGGAATGTAGACATAAGGGTACCCCAACAATTTCCTGGTTTTTACCTCCAAGAATCCAACAAATATCATTTGTTGATAAAAATCCAAGAAATATCATTTTGTGGCTTGGGCAGGGGCAGAAGAACAGTAATCATTGTGGAAATGTCTTGGTAGTTCTACATAACAAAGGACTATTTTCCGGGGGAAAGACTTTAACAAAGCTTTGCTCCAAAGCAGTGGGGGACTGGCATTCTTCTCACTCCTGCCCACTCCAGTTATTCTGTTCTCTCTGAGGAAGCAGGGAACTATATAAGAATTAATACATGTAAATGTCATAGAAGAGAAACAAGAATCAATAAAAACCTGAGAAACCTTCAACAACAATATCAACTAACAGAGCTGCACTGAGACTACTTAGCTACTCCCTCCTAAGTGCCAGAACTGTTTCAGCCCACCCAGCAAGTGCCTTCATATTCCCTGTATTATTCAGAGTTCTGCAGAGAGACAGAGCCAATAAACTATGTGTATATATAAAAAGGAGTTGATTAGGGAGAATGGCTGACATGATTACAAGGCAAAGTTCCATAACAGGCTGTCTGAAAGCTTGGAAAGGAAAGAAACCAGTAGCATGACTCAGTCCAAGTCTGAAAGCTTCAAAATCAAGGAAGCTGACAGCAAAACCCACAGTCTGAGGCCAAAGGCCCAACAGGCTTTGTGAGGCTGCTAGTGCAAATTGCAGAATCCAAAGGCCAAAGAACCTGAAGTCTGATGTTGAAAGAAAAGGGGGAGAGGAGTCAAGCGTCTGGCACAGGAAGAGAAAGAGAGTGAGAGAATCAGCAAGCTGCTTATTCCTCCTGCCTGCTTTGTTCTAGCTGTGTGGTTACATATAGCCAATTGTATGGTTCCCACCCACAGTGATGGTGGGTCTTCCTCTCCCACTTTATTGAGTTATATGTCCATCTCCACTGGCAACCCACCCACACAGAAATACCCAGAAAAATATTTTAGCAGCAATCTAGGCATCTCCCAATTCACTCAAGTTGAACCTAATATTAACCATCACACTCTGCCCCCAACCTGCCTTCCCATCTAGGGGAAGGTCTTTCCACACTGAAACTAGTCTATGAAGTCTGCAGGTTGTGGCTACTCCATCAGATGCACATACATCAATATAAAACAACAAAATATATGAAAAACCAAAAAGACAAAAAACTACCACAATAACCACTGACCCCAAACAAATGAAAGCCTACAAACTTCCTGACAAAGAATACAAAGTAATTATTATAAGGAAGATCAGCAAATTCTAGGAAAATACAGATAAATGATTTAATAAAATCAGAAAAATATAAGTGATTTGAAATGAGAAATTTAGCAGGTAAATTATTTATTTAAATTATATAATTACAATAATAACTAAATTATTAAATGAATAATATTTTTAAATTTTAATTATTTGATTCTAGGAATAGCTGTATCATTGAAGAATTTTTATGTTATTTAAAAATCTAGAAAATTTTAGAGCTGAAAAATACAATTAATGGGAAAAAATTAATACAGAACTTTAACAGCAAATCAAGTAGAATAAAGAATCTGTGAACTTGAAGTCATGTAAATATACTGAGAATGAGAAAAAAACAAAATAATAAGAATAAAGTTTATGAGATTTATGGAACAACATCAAAAAAGCAAAATCCAAATCATAGAAACTTATGAAGAGAAGTGGGGAGAAATGTGGCAGAAATATAATTCAAATAAATAATATCAAAAAACTTTGCACATCTGGGAAAAGATATAAATATCCAGATACAAATGGTTAAATGTCCCTATCAGATTCACTCCAAACCATCGAGACATTATGATCAAGCTGCCAAAAATCAAAGAGAGGATACTGAGAGCAGCAAAGGCAGTAAATCACATATTAGGGGGGTTCAGTAGTTTTAGCAGGGGACTTTTCAGCAGATACAGACCAGGAGAAAGTGGAATAATATATTCAAAATGCTGAGGTAAAACAATTGTGAAGCAAGAATACCATACCTGGCAAAGCTATGCTTTAGAAATAAAGAAAAGATAGAGGCCGGGCGCGGTGGCTCAAGCCTGTAATCCCAGCACTTCAGGAGGCCGAGGCGGGTGGATCACGAGGTCAAGAGATCAAGACAATCCTGGTCAACATGGTGAAACCCCGTCTCTACTAAAAATACAAAAAATTAGCTGGTCATGGTGGTGTGTGCCTGTAATCCCAGCTACTCAGGAGGCTGAGGCAGGAGAATTACCTGAACCCAGGAGGCGGAGGTTGCGGTGAGCCGAGGTCGCGCCATTGCACTCTAGCCTGGGTAACATGAATGAAACTCCGTCCCGAAAAAAAAAAAAAAAAAAAGAAAAGATAGATTTCCCAAGCAAATGAAAGCCAAGGAACTCACCAGATCTGTATCTGTCTTACAAAAAATGTTAAATGTAATACTTCAAAGTGAGATTAAAGGATGCTAATAAGTAACACAAAAATATGAAAGTATAAAACTCGTTGGTAAAAGTAGGTTCACAACCATATTAAGTATACTCTGATACTATTGTACTGGCATGTAAATTACTTCTGTCTTTATATAAAGGTTAAAACAAAAAACTACTAAATAATAGCTGCAATAATTTGTTATGGTATATACAATATAAAATATTTAAATTTTGATACAAAATTGTAAAAATGTATGTGAGTAGAGTAAATCTGTAAAGTTATTTTATGCAATCAAAATTAAGTTTGTTATCAGCTTAAAATAGCTTCTTATAATTATAAAATGTTTTATATTAACCTCAGGGTAACCACAAATAAAAAAGTTATAGTAGATACACAAAAGACAAAGAGTGAGAAATCTAAGGCATAAGACTAGAGAATATTATCTAATCACAAAGGAATACAGAAGAAAGGAAAAATAAAGGACAAAGGATCTACAAAACCAGAATACAATGAGCAAAATGACATTAGTGAGCCCTTATCTCTCAATAATTACGTAGCGGATAAATAGATTAAATTCTGCAATCAAGAAATATAGAATGGCTAAATAGATTTCTTTAAAACAATCAATTATGTGCTGTATATAAGGGAATCATTTCACTTTTTAAGGATACAAATACAGCAAAAGTGAAAGGGTGAAAAAAAGATCTTCCATTCAAATGAAAGCCAAAATACATAAAGGGTAGCTATACTTTTATCTAAGTAAAAATGTGTACAACAAGACTAAAAGTATCATTATATTATGATAAAGGGATGAATTTATCAAGAAGATGTAGCAATTAAAAACATATATTTACCACCAATCAAAGCACCTAAACATATAAAAGAAATATTAATAAATCTGAAGAAAGAAGAGATTGCAATATAATAATAGTATGGAGCATCAATATCCCACTTTTAACAATGAACAGATAATCCAGACAGAAAATCAATAGAAAAACAATGAACTTGAACTATATTTTAGACCAAATGGACCAAAGAATCATATACAAAACATTCCATCAAATAAGGGCAGAATACACATTCTGGTTTAGAATTATATCATATGTTAGGCACAGAACAAGTCAACAAATTTAAGAGGATTGAAATAATATTAAGCATTTTTTTTCTGACCACAATGGTATGAATAAAATGGTATAAATGGAAAAATCCTGGAAAATTCACAATATGTGAAAATTAAACTGCATTCATCTGAACAACCAATCAGTCACATCTGTAATCCTAGCATTTTGGAAGGCTGAGGTGGGCAGATCACGTGAGGCCAGGAGGTCCAGACCAGTCTGGCCAACATGGAGAAACCCACCTCTAGTAAAAATACAAAAATAGCCGGCCATGGTGGTGCATGACTGAAAGTATAGCTACTCAGGAGACTGAGGCACGAGAATCACTCGAGCCTGGGAGGTGAAGGTTGCAGTGAGCCAAAGAAGAAGAAGTTAAGGTATGGAAACAGATATCCTTACTAACTGTGTTAGTCCATTCTCATGCTGCTAATAAAGACAAACATGAGACTGGGTAATTTATGAAGGAACGATATTATGAGGAAAAAAAAGAAAAACAACAACTGCAGACCAGTATCTCTCAGACACAAAAATACTTGGCAAATTATTAGCAAATTGAAACTAAAAGTAAGTGAATAAAACTTATTTCAGATATGGTTCAACAATAAAAAATTATTCAGCTTTTCCTACAACATGAACAAACTGAGAATAAAAATCACAAGATCATATCAATTCATTCAGAAAGAACATATAAAAAATTCAACACTTAAGACAAAATCTCTTAGCAAACTTAGAATACAGGAAAATATCCTCCACTTGATAGGTAATAATGTGTAAAATCTATAATATTGTCCATAATGTTGTAAAAGTGGATACTTTCCGCTAAAATTGAGAACAAGGCAAGAATGCTTTTTCTGACCACCCTTATTCAACATTGTATTGGAAGTCCTAGTGAGTGCAAGTTAAATAAAATAAATTAAAGGAATAAGAGAAAAGGAAGAAATAAAACTGTCTTTGTTCAGAGATGACAGAGATGATATGATTGTCTATGCAGAAAATCTCAAATTTTCAGTGGAAAAAAAAAACCTTCTGAAAATAACAAGTAATTATTGCAACATTACAGGATACAAAGTTAATTTGAAAAATCAAAATTTTTCTTATATATCAGCAAAAAACACTTAGAATTTGAAATTAACAACACAGCACCATTTGGACCTATATGTGGAAAACTACAAATTACCAATATATGAGACTCCAAATAATTAAGGAGGTATTCTGTGTTTCTGGACTGGTAGATTTATTACTGTTAAGATGTCAATTCCTCCCAGCTTGGTGTATAGATTCAATGCAATCTCAGTCAAAATCTCAGCAAGCTACTGGTGCATATTAAGAAACTGACTACATCTATATCAAAAAGCAAAATACCTAGAATAACCAACACAATACTGAAGATGAAAAATAAAGGTGGAGAGAAGATGCTACTCAATTTTAAGAAACATTAAATGTCTGCAATAATTAAGAAAGTATAGTATTGGTGAAAGTACAGAGAAAAGGCATGAGGAGAAGGCTGGAGTTATCCATAGACTATATTGGAGAACTCAGAAATAGATTCACATATACAATCAAATAGCATTTGAAAACAGGGCAATGAAAATTAAATGGAGAAAGGCTAATCATTTCAAGAAATGGTGATGAAAAAATGAACATCATATGCAAAATACTGAAGCTAGACAGAGACCTTATCCCTTAAAGAAATACTAACAGAAATAGATCTTAGGCCAAAATGTAAAATACAAAACTATAAAAGTTTTGAAAAAAGCATAGGAGAAAATCTACATGAACTTGACTGTGGTGATGAATTTTTAAATACAATCCCTAAAAGTAAAAAAGAAATAATGATTGACATTATTAAACATAAAGTTTCTGCTCTGGGAAACATATTAAGAATATGAAAAGACAAGGCACAGGTTGGTAGAGCATATTTGCAAAACATCTGAGGAAGCACTTGTATCAAAAATAGATAAAATACTCAATAGTCAATAATAAATAACCCAATTAAAAATTGTCATAAAAAATGACAAGACAGCTGATCGTAAAAAATTACAGATAGCAAATAAGCATAGGAAAAGATTTTCAAAATGGTTTGTCATTAGGGAATTGTCAATTAATACAACAATGAGAAAACTTTACATACCTTTTAGAATAAACTCCAGAATAAATTGACAATATCAACTGCTGGTGAGAATGCATAGCAACAGAAAATGTCATTCACTGCTGATGGGAATGCAAAATGGCATGGTTTCTTTGAAAGACGGGGTTTGGCAGTCATATAAAACTAAACATAGTCTTTTCATACATTCCAGTCATCATGCTTGTAGATATTTACCCAACTGATTTAAAACACCATATTACCCATAATATGGGCACATGAATGTCCACAGCAGCTTTGTTTATAATTGCTAAACATCTGAAGCAACCAAGATTTCCTTCCATGTATTTGATAATGGATAATAGATAAACCAACTGTGACACATATAAAATGGAATATTATTCATCAATAAAAGCTTATTCTTGATGAAGTAAAGAAACAATGAGTTATTATGCCAATGCAAAATGATGATTAATCTTAAATGCGTAATGCTAAGTGAAAAAGGCCAGTCTGAAAAAGCTACATACTTTCTAAGTCCAATTATACGAAGTTTTGGAAAAGGTGAATTCTAAAGAATGCCAACAAATCAGTGGTTCACAGGGCTTGTGTTGGGGCATACTGCGTAGGCTAAGCACAAAGATTTTTAGTTTAGTGGAATTATTATATATCATACTATAATGGTGAATACAAGGCAATAAGTGAGCATTTGTCAAAACCTGTAAGACTTTACAACAAAAAGAATACACCTTAATTTATGCAATTAAAAATATTTCTAGGCCAGGCACAGTGGCTCATGCCTGGAATTCCAGCACTTTAGGAGGCCAAGACTGGTGGATCACTTGAGGTCAGGAGTTCAAGACCATACTGGCCATAATGGTGAAATCCCGTATCTACTAAAAGAGCCGAGATTGCACCACCGTACTCCAGCTTGGGTGACAGAGTGAAACTCTCTCAAAATTTATACATACATATATACATATATATATATATATATATATATATAAATTCATGATAGAAGACAGAGCGTGACAAATGAATCTAAATGTATTACAAATGTATGAAACAAATCTGACTGTTTTGTTTGCCTGAGGCTATCATTTGTTTTACCTTCTTTCCTGAAGATAGTTTCAATCATTCCACAATTTTAGATGAATTGAAATTTCTCAGCATTATCTTCTAATTTTCAATATCATACTAAGCATTATATTATCAACCTAATTATCTCTATTTAATAATCTTTTATTATTGAATGTCAAAATACCTTATTTAGCTTCTCAATTTTTAGCCATTATACATTGTTAATATTACTGATAATTCCCGGAACTATCAATTTATGTTTTTGATTAATACTGGAAAATTTTTATATTATTTCAAGTGTTGCCTCCTTTTCAAAGTGTCTATTTCCTCTTTCTGAACCTCTAATAATTTTAACACTGATTTTTTTTCTTCTATCTTCCTAGTCACTTGGTCACTTAGCTTCTCTTTCATATTTTCAGTCCATGTCTCTATTCCCTGTATTCTGAGTCGTTACTGCAGCTGTGTTTAACTTACTGCTTAAAATACAAGTTTTAAAATTTGGAATTATAAACACACAGAAACATACACATACATGTATGCACATGATTTACTTAACATTATATTTGGGCAAAGGCTTAGTCTCCCTTACAATGCAGCAATGTCAGCCTTCCCCATCAGGTTAACCTTGCCTTTTATTTCTGATCTTCTTTATTTTGTCTGCTTCTTGCTGCTTGCACTGATGCCGCTTCCTAAACTCAATGTCTCTTTTCCTTTCCTTTTTTCTTTCTTTTCTTTTTTCTCTTCTTTTTTTTCCTCTCCTTTCCTTTTTCCTTTCCTTTCCTCTCCTCTCTTTTCTTGTCTTTCTTTTCTTTTAATTTCATTGCTTTTTATTAAGTACAGGCATGTACTAAAATATATATTTTGTGTAATATAAAAAGATGCCTCCCAAGATATCTAGCCCACCAAGGAAATGGTAGAATTTCTTAACCAAATTTTATGAAGATTTTTAAAACTTAATGATATGATCATGCATGCATATGATTTTGTGTTCTGCATGCAATAATTGAAGAGTAGAAGAAAGACTAGTGGAAGATTAAGGGAAAGATATATGGAACAAAAAATGTATTATTTTTATTCATTTATTATTTTTTATTATTTACCTTTCCATTCCAAACATTTAATGATAGTGAATGCAATATAATATAAAAACAGTTATTTTTATAATTATTAGAATGTTAGGAATTAGAAATATTCACATATTTCTAACATATATTTCTCAGAAATATACGTTTTATTTGATTTTCATTATATCTCTGTAAGGTAGGTGTTATTATTATTATTAATTTTTTGTTTGAGACGAATCTTACCCTGTCACCAGGTTGGAGTGCAGTGGCACAATCTCTGCTCACTGCAACCTCCGCCTCCCAGGTTCAAGCGATTCTCCTGCCTCAGTCTCCCAAGTAGCTGTGACTACAGGCGTGTGCCACCACGCCAAGCTAATTTTTGTATTTTTAATAGAGATGAGGTTTCATTCACCATGTTGGCCAGGATGGTCTTGAGAGCCATCCCGCCTGGCCTCGGCCTCCCAATGAGACATTGACCACCAACTGCGGAGGTGAATGAATTCTAACATCCCAAAGTGCTGGGAATACAGGTGTGAGCCACCATGCCTAGCCTGAGTAGGTATTATTAAAATTTATTGTTGCTCTAATTATTATAGTTTAAGGTACTGAGGCCAACAGTAGTTACCAAATCTAGATAGCCTAAGTCTACATGGTATGCTTTTACACCTCATAGTATTTGAAAATATTAACTATTTTGGTAAGGTGGTGGCAGAAAAGAAAAGAAGAGCAAAATGATGAAGGAGGACTGTCACCAAGGGCAAACCGGGCCATAGTATAAAAGCAAAACATGACACTGGGATCTATTGAGGGGAACTAGGGGAGGAACAGTGTGGGGTAAGGAGGTTGGGGAGGGATAACATGGGGAGAAATGCCATATATAGGTGACAGGGGGTTGGAGACAGCAAACCACATTGCCATGTAAGTACCTGTGCAACAATTCTGCATGATCTGCACATGTACCCCAGAACCTAAAAAGTACAATTTTTTATATATATATATATATATATTTAAAGCAAAACATGGTAATCAAGATTTTGAATTCTGAAGGGTATTGGGGCTTCAAGTAATTCACGTAAGATGATGGACTAAAATCAAGGGTATTTCTTGAAGTCCAGAACTGGAGTGAACTCCTGCTCTTTTATAAAGGTAAAAAAATACATAATTTCTTCAAAATGGAGGCATACTCACAATAGTGGAGACAAATTTTTCAATATGAAATAGAGTTTATCGAATAAAACTTAAAAGTGGAGGCAGCACATAGTGCACAAGATAAAGGAGGAACTAATTTATCACACAGAGGTGTGTACTAAGCCTCAGCACAGATCATATGTAGTATAAATTATACTTCATGGAAAAGGAATCCTCTAGCTATAATTCTTAACAAACTTCAGGGAAGATAGAGCTTCCTTGTTACAATAATGACCTTGTTTACGAGGAGGTTTACAGAGCAGATAATTTCATCAGTCTGATTTAAAACGAGATTACTCAAACATACCCCCCACCCCGCGTTTTTAAGCTACTGAGAAGGAAGAAATGAGGTAAAGATAATCAGATTCATCTTTTAAAAAAAATCATGGTTTGAGTCTAATGCTTATAGCAAGTAATAGGTCAAGGAAGCCAGAAGGCAGCAGCTATACGCAATCAAGTAGAATATAAACTAAATAAATCATTTGTTTGTATAGAGGATAAGTATTATCTTTTTCTCACCTCTTGAAAGATTCATGGCTGACATCCCTGTAACATAAGTCATTAACAAGAGAAAAGCATAAGGAGTTTATTTATCTAAAGTTGTACATTAGATAAATAATTTTTGTTTTGTTTTGTTTTGTTTTGTTTTTTTTGAGACGGAGTTTCGCTCTTGTTACCCAGGCTGGAGCGCAATGGCGCGATCTCGGCTCACCGCAACCTCCGCCTCCCGGGTTCAGGCCATTCTCCTGCCGCAGCCTCCTGAGTAGCTGGGATTACAGGCACGCGCCACCATGCCCAGCTAATTTTTTTGTATTCTTAACAGAGACGGGGTTTCACCATGTTGACCAGGATGGTCGCGATTTCTTGACCTCGTGATCCACCCGCCTCGGCCTCCCAAAGATAAATAATGTTTTAGAAACGAAGGCCCAAATGACCGAGGGAAATCTGTGTGTTTTTGCGCTAAATCTGATAAAAGAAGTGGACAGTCATGGAGAAAGATGATTGGGCAAAATGAAATATGATCTAATGGTAATAAACTGGGGCATGGGGGAAGAACTCAGCAAGGCCGGTTTGTTCAGATTCCTCAGCGTGTCTTTAAGACATTTCTTCTCCCCAGGTATGGGGCAGGATGCCTGTTACATGATGATTTTATGACCTACTGTCATGTGAAGTAGACCAGAGAATCCTTTTATGGACGGCTCTCACACAGAAAGGTGGGAGAAGATCAGACAATGACTTTCAAGTACCTTATTTGGGGGCAGCATGTCCTAAAACTGTAGTTTTATAACTAACTTTCTCAAAATCATCCTAGGTAAAATGCTTTAAAATTAGATGTTAGGAACTTCACATATAGATAGGATGTAGAAGAATGAAGAAAACCTTTACATCTATACTGACCACAAGAATATCCCAGGAGAAAATATAAATCAAAATGTTGTATTGCCTAAAAAGGAAGAGTGGTTATGAAGAAGCTTTGGTTAAATTAATATCAAAGGGAAATAAACAATTTATATCTGGTGGCAGCTTCCATTTCTGAAGGAATGTGTCTGGCTTGTTATATATCAAACAGAAGAGTATCCTTACTAAGACAGTGAAGATGCTCAGGAGAAAGGAGAAACCAATGAAGACTTTAATGGAATGACGGTTTGGCAGGAAATGAAAGAGTTCCAAATGTAAAAGCAGTCCACTCATACAAGGGAGAGTAAAGCAGAGAAAAATTGCAAGACACTCTAAGATCTTACTAGAGTTGAATCTATCCATTTCTTCTAAATTTTCTAGTTTATGTTCATAGAGATGTTCCTAATATTCTCAGATGGTTGTCTGTATTTCTATGAGGTCAGTGAGAATATCCCCCTTGTCATTTCTCATTGTGTTTATTTAGATCTTTTCTTTTTTTTTTTTCTTGATCGTGTCCTATTTTTTAAACTTTTTTTTTTTTAAGTTCCTTGATTTGTTGATTTTTTGAATAGTTTTTTTATGTCTCAATCTCCTTTAGTTCAGCTCTAATTTTGGTTACTCCTTATTCTCTGCTAGCTTTGGGATTTGTTTGCTCTTGCTTCTCTAATAATTTAAGTTGCTAACATGAGGTATTTTTATCTTTTGATTTGGGCACCTAAAAACAACAGAGTGTTGCATTGTTCTCTTTGTTGCATGGTACACATTCTAAAACTGATCATGTAATCAGAAGTAAAACACTCCACAGCAAATGCAAAAAGCTGAAATCTTAACAAACACTCTCTTAGATGATAGTGCAATCAAATTAGAAATCAAGATTAAGAAATTCACTCAAAACCACATAAGTACATGGAAATTAAATAATTAAATAACTTGCCCTGAATGACTTTTGGACAAATAACGAAGTTAAGGAAGAAATCAAGAAATTCTTTGAAACTAATGAGAATGAAAATGTAACATACCAGAATCTCTGAGACATAGCTAAGGCAGTGTTAAAAGGGAAATACATAGCATTAAATGCCCAAATCATGTACTCTCAAATACCTTGACTCTGAAGATCTGTTTGGTGTGTGTCAGTTCAGTCTTCCCAATGTCTATATTTTTTATTTCATAAATTTCTTGCTAAAGCATGACATTCATACAGAGAAATACATAAATTAGGTGTGTAAATAAATCTTAGCAAAATGAATACAGCAATGATCAGAAGAACATTACCAGTGCCCAGAAGTGTACCTCATGCATCTTGTCAGTAACAACTTCTGTTACTAAATTAAACACTGTCCTGAACTGGAACATAGTATAAATATACATTTTGCATTTTGTGAAATGTTACATGAGTATAATCACATAGCAGATAATTGTCAATGTCTGACTTCTTTCATTCTTACTTACAGTATTGGGTGTAGTTTTAATTCATTCATTTTCATTGCTGCTTAGCGTTCTGCTCCATAAATACCTCACAATATTTTCATAATTCAACTAGTATTGGGCATTTGAATTGTTTCCAACTGGAGCTATTGAAATAGTGCTGTTATCAACCATTTTGTGAATTTTGGGGCATATTTTTTGTGTTTTATATTTGGGAATAGAATTATTGAAATATATGTTGAACAAACTTTCCATCTTTGTAGAAACTACCTATTTTCCAAAGCAGTTGTACCAATTTACTTTTTTCCAATGTTGTATGAGAGTTCAAGTTGCTCCATATTCTGGCAATATTTTAAGTTGCCTTTTATTTTTACTGCAACTATTCTGGCAAATGTATAATAATATTACACTTTGGTTTTAATGTAGCATTGCTTTTTCTTAATGATTAATAAAGTGCATTTTTAAAACTACATTATTACAAAATGCATTACCTAGAGCTACTTATTATACTTTATTAGCATGTTCCAATGATTTTTCTGGGGAACCGTAACTGCTTACTTTCCATTTCTTTTAGTTTTCTTTTCCTTCACCATGAATTTCATTATTTAAGAAGTCTTTCAGAGATTTTCTATGTAATCACTTCTAGTTTTTATATATGAAAATATATTATTTATACTTGACTTACATTTTAACTACTTTAGATTTTTACATTGCCAGTACAATGACAATAGTAGCACAGAGCTTTTTGGTATTTATGGATGGTGCTTAAGATGATAAAACACCCCAAGGATGGTGTTTTGTATTTTTCTCTACTTTGTTGAGGGTTTGAGGGAATTTTTTTTTAATCACCTGTAATGTTTTGATTATCATCACAATGGTGATGATGGTAGTGATGAAGATCATGAAGTGGGTGTATTTATTTTTGTTTGGTTTAGTGCCCAATACCCTACTTAATCACTTGGATCATGCCCCTCCAATGACTAATTCTGAAAAATTTCCCATTACTACTTTGTAAATCGTTTTTGTTCTATCTATCCTTTTCTTTCCTTCTAAAAATCATACTCGATTTATATGGAGACTCTAATTCTACATTCCTTGTTTTAAATGCATTTATGTCTTCTATCCATTAATTTTTTTTTTTCATGAGAACTTCCCCAGTATTCCAGACTATTTGGTTGACTCATTCATATCTCTAATATAGTATCTGATCTATTTAAATCTAGACTTCTTATCATCTTCTCCCAATTCTCATGTAGTTTTTCTCTAAATCACTTAATGGCAAATATAATACTATATAGTTTCAAGTCAAAATCTTGGAATCATTTTTAGTCTTTTCATTTTCTCAGATCACAGGTCCAACACATTAGAAAATACTTTCAAATATATATATTCCACACATAATTACTTCTCAGCACTACTACCACTTCTGGAATTTTTTGCCTGAATAATTACACTAAATTTCTAACAGGCGTCCCTGATTTTATATGAAATATTCCCCTTTCTCTCTGCTAATATTCCTTACTTTGAAGTGTACTGTGCATGATATTAATATAGCTACTGTAGCTGTTTTTTTAGATTCTTGTTTGTATATTCCCTTTTCCATCCTTTTACTTCTTATCTACCTATGTCTTTAAAGTGTGCTTCTTGTTACGGAATAATGCTCCCTGCTTCCTTTTTATTCAATCTAACAATTTCTACCCTTTAATTGAAGTGTTTTGGCCCTTTAAATTAAGTTAAATTATTGATAAAGTAGAGTTTAAGTCTACAGTCTGGCAATTTGTTCTCTGTTTCTCTTTTGCTTTTTATATTCTTTTTTGGATTTGAATTTTTTTCCTTTTCACCTCTAGAATTGTTTTACTAGATCAGGCTTCTGTTTTTGTTGCTTGCTTATTTTTTTCTAGAATTTGCTCTATAGTTTATATTGTGACTCATTAAACATTCAATAATATGATATGATTTTACATATAATATTAAAAACCTTACCATATCATTATTTTCCCTTCTCATCCATTGTGCTATTGGTATAGTTTGACTTCTACCTAAATATCTTAAAATAAATTATTATTATTATTGCTTAAAGTGAAAAAAATGCATTTATATGTATTCATCTATATTTACAATTTCTTGTGCTCTTTATTCACGTGTATTAATCCAAATTATGAATGGGTATATTCCTTCTATATTTAAATTCATATGGTATTGCTAAGATACATTGCAAAGTTAACTATTCTATGTAATTTTCCAAGGTAAACTATTGTCCTTTCCTTTATTTTGTGAAGTCTTTCCCAGAGCAGACTTTAATTAATCTGTTATACTGTTTTGTATTTCCTATTTATGTTATTTAATTTTTTATATTTTGGATATTTGTCTATCTTATATATAACTAATTTTTCCCCCATTATGTTTTCTCTTCTGTGTTTTGCTTCTAACTTTATTTTGATTTCTTTTGCTGTTATTTTATTTTTATTCTTAGTGTTCCTGATTATTTGAGTTGAATCTCCTTTCCCTATCTTGGAATTTAATCTTGACTATCAAGGTGACTTTAAAAAAGTTTCTTTTTTTGGTTCACTGAACCCTTTTTTCATAGTTGTCTTCCTGTTTAGTTTTCACTTGTGCAAGGCGTTTTAATGTCATCCAGTGTTTAAGGATATTTAGTTACGTTGATGTTTTGTATTTTTCTCTACTTTGTTGAGGGTTTGAGGGAAAACTTTTTTATCACCTGTAATGTTTTGATTATCATCTATTTTCTTCCTCAAGTACAATTTTATAGTGTCGCTTATTCTTACTGTTTTTATTATTTTAAAATGTCTAATATTTTCTGACACAACAGTAATGAGGATTTATATGGAAGCAGTATAAAGAAATTTGGGTAGCTTTTAAGGTTTCTTAAATCAATTTTATGGTTTTCTTTTGGTACAAGTAGCCAGTTTCTTTAATAAATTGAATATTTTTATGAGGGAATATTGTGGTTTCTAATTTGAGATTTTTTTTTAAATTTATGTAAAACTTTTAAATGATCTCCTTTTTACTTTGTTTTCCTCTTCATCACTGAGAACACTGAGTGTTGCCTCTCTCCAAATAAGTGTCTCTCACCTGTAGAGGCATAGTCTCCTTCAGACTTCACTTCTTCCCTTATATATACATTCCCTAAAACTAATGCCCTCATTCACCAGGCTTTAGAGGTTTGTTGTTTTTTTAAGCATTCAGGATAGATCTTTATTTCACAGGAGTGGTTCTCATCTGTACTTATAACCACTTGGCTGCCATTATCGTCTCTTATATTCCCCACAATCCGCTCCCAATATTGTTGCTGAGCTGGAGCTCATCTTATGGTTTTGTATATATATTTCACTGCTGAGTTATGAATTTAATTTCATGCTATTCTTGTAGGTGTGTGTTACTTGTAGGTTTTTGTTGTTGTTGTTGTTGTTGTTGTTTCTTTTGTTGATTGACATAGTCTATACTTTTGTGTAGAGTTTAATCTTTAGGTGTTCATTATCGCAAAAAAATGTGGAAATATAGTGATTTAAACTGTAATGGATAATACTCAATGACCTTTTCAAAGACTTTCTTAAAAGGCTAAGTAAATTTTATACTTCTTAATTTTATCTGATAAGTAGTCTGTAAAACCAAAATGATCAGTATGACATGGTTTCTTAATGTTTCTAATACTAGATAGGTATACCAAGTTTATTCATAAAGATAAATGTTGTTAATATTTTGGGTTTCTTTTGAGTTTCTTGAATCATTTGTAAGACCCAGAAACACATTTTTAATCAATCTGTTCACTGTCTTTGTAGTTAATTCTGTTCACATAGATTTTATTAATTTCTATTGTTGCCATAATACCTTTTCACAAGCTTAGCCATTTAAAATAACACAAATTTAATATCTCACAGTTTGGTAGGCTCCAGGTTGGATCAACTTGTTTCTCTATTCTGGATTGCACAAGGTCAAAATCATACTGTTGTTTATCTTGGCCATTGTCAGGAGACTCTGGGAAGAATCAGTTTTCAAACTCATTCAGATTGTTGGTAAAGGCTACTTCTTGGAGCTTGTAATACTTAGATTCTTTTTCCCTTGATGGCTATCATCTGAAGACTGTTTGGTTTCTTGAGGCCTATTTTTGGCCACTGATCCTGAGTCCCTGTATCTCAGAGCAGCCATCATTCATCAAATCCTTCTTATGTTTGTTTGGAACTTTCTGACTTCTGCTCTATGTCATCTTTTATAACTAATATTTATGACACAATAAATCAATTATTACCATTTTCAGCTATTATGATTTATTTATGTCAACATTATCATTGACAGAAATACATTACAAAATTAGGCAAAAGCTATTATATTATTATCACTTTTATGCCTCAGCATATCAGGAATTACAGTAAAATAGAAAATATTTTTCAGAATCCTAATAAATTCTATGTTTATTCTAAGGACTAATAACTACGCCTTTGATCTACTTATTTTTAAAGTGATCCCAAACCTTAGATCAGAGAGAGCAAGTTAGGTTAAATGGCAATTAATTGGTGGTATCTTCCAGAGTGTGGTGTTGAGAGGGTCACTGAGGAAACATCCAGTATTATGAGAAGAGTTTTTGACTCATAGCAATGTGGGCCCAAATGTTGGTACACTGCATATTTTTGTAATTATTGCAGTGTTCATTTACATAAATGATGGAATCAAAATTCTCAATCATGCAAAAAATATTTTAGATGTATTTTTAGCAGGAAAATGTACACTACTGTATTACTGGATATTTCAAACCAATTGTAGGGTACATAATTCTGCAGAGAATTATGAAAATCAACTATATAAAGCTGAATGATCATTCTTAGGAGTAAAAAGGCATATCATGCTACATTAAATATAAGGTGATCCCAGGGATTTTTAATTCTGACCAAAGTCTTGTAACAGTACAGCAAAGCCTATGTACATTGCCAGAATCTTTTCTTACATCTTTTGAGTGAAATGTGGTAAGGTGAATTTATGTTGCCACTTACCAACTGGCTGATATGTAGACTATTGGGAATATGTTCAACTCTCAGGAGCTTGACGAAATTATTGAAAGAGTAAAAAACACAAAATACTTTCACAAGTTGCCTATCAAACTTTTGACCATTGAAGCCAGTTTACCAACAAGTCTAGCAATGTACAATAAGAATATCTTGTATTTGTACAGCTCTTTGTCATTTAAAATGCATTATTACATATTAATATATTTTACTTTATATTGACTCTGAAAGTAAGTGAGTTAAGATTGATTATTCTTCTTTTAAAACTGAGACGTGATTTGTACCAAGTTTCATAGCTGATATAGTTCATAGCCAAGATTTCAGAGTCCAAATGCAATGGTCTTTCCTTTCTATATGACTGCCTCTTTAATGTAGCAAATATTTCCTTGGATTGACACAGGAAATATTTCTCTGCTGCTCTGGTTTATTTACTTATTATTGAACTTCAATTTAGCAGGTAAGTGCTTCCAGTTCTTTCTGTGTATGCAAATGTCCACCCAAATGACACACTCATGGTCCTACTTTGGTATATTACAAGGAATGTTGATTGCCTTGTGTTTGTTGATGCAATCTCTGAAAAGTGCTCTGGCTAAAAAGTTCAACATAAATGCAAAATATTATTAGTATTATTATTGTGTAAATATTCAATGGTTAATATACCTTTTAAACATTCTTTCTCCTTCATGAAGGAGCTATTATTCATAGCCTGTGCGATATTTAAATAGCAGCTATTTTCCCTTGCTTTGTATTGCAGGGAAAAATCCTGTCCATTCAATAATTGTAGTATGTTAGAAAATATAATTCTTGCTTTAGGATTAGATAAAAAAGGTATTCCACAAATTCTTGAGCAATAGTAGGAAATCTATGATGATGTGATCTGAAGGTAAGTTTAATATATACACTTTTCATTACTTAAATTAAAAAAAAATACTAAAGTTGTAAATAGATTAATGACACGACTATTCCACTTAGAAAGACAAGCTTCTCTTATATCCAAATACTTCAGAGTATTTAGAAGCCAAAATATAAACATTTTCCTTATTAACTAAATTAAATTAGCAAGACAGCAATTAGAAGCATTTTGTTACTGTGATTATTATGTAAATTGAAATTGATAAAATTGAATTTTCTTTTAAAATATTAGAGAGCATGTAATATATATTATATAAATATAACTTTACAAATATTATCCACTAATTTGTTTTCTGCCATTATTAAATGTCTATAATGCCTCACATAGAATTCACAGCATATTAGCACTAATAAAGCCAATTATTGGAGGGGAGGGAAGTAGTAAGTTTTGGGGACATATATATTTTTGTTAAAATCTCAGTTTTGCCACTGTCTATCATCTTAACTTAAAGCAAGTTATTTAATCTCTCTGAACCTGTTTCATGATTTGCATTAAATGAAAATAAGGTTTGCATTTAAGAGTTTCAAATGTGGAGGCAAATATACAATTTATGCAAAGTATCTCTCATATAATAAGCACAACTGTAGATATTTATGATGTTTGGTACTGCTGACTAGTTGTATGACCTTTGAGAAACAAGAAATAAGATTATGTTTTCTGTTTTGATTTACTAGCTATTCAATAAAAATTGAAATGCCACTTGCTTCTTTTCTGCCTTGAAAGAATAAAAAGATGCAGACAGTAGTTGCTGGCTTGATGCCCAAACCATTCTCTTTAATTCATGTGGGATTTTATAACCACAATATGAAAAAAATGCAAACAATTATTTTTAACTCTTTGAAAGTACAGTGCTCCAATACAATGAATGTGTGACTATACCCCATTCTCCTTACCTTTTAACTGTAAGTAGCTTTTAATCATGCAAATCATGCTCTGGAGGATGTATATAATGCATATTCATAGTGCTACACACTTTCAACCAACCAGATCTCCTGAGACCTCTATCATAAGACAGAATTAGGGGGATGGTGCTAAACCATTAGAAACCACTCCTATGATTTAATCACCTTCCACCAGGTCCCTTCTCCAACATTAGAAATTTCTTTTTTTCTTTTTTTTTTTTTTGAGATGGAGTTTCACTCTTGTTACCCAGGCTGGAGTGCAATGACGCAATCTCGGCTCACTGCAACCTCCGCCTCCTGGGTTCAGGCAATTCTCCTGCCGCGGCCTCCTGAGTAGCTGGGATTACAGGCACACACCACCATGCCCAGCTAATTTTTTGTATTTTTAGTAGAGACGGGGTTTCACCATGTTGACCGGGATGGTCTCGATCTCTTGACCTCGTGATCCACCCGCCTCGGCCTCCCAAAGTACTGGGATTACAGGCTTGAGCCACCGCACCTGGCCAATATTAGAAATTTCAATTCAACATGAGATTTGGGTGGGGAAACAGAGCCAAACTGTATCATTATGCCATTCATTTTAACAGAAAAATATATATTAATCATGTAAATCCTCCCATAGTTTCCTGTCTCAATATGACCTTCTTCTTCAGAAGAGCCTATATATATATATATATATATGTACATATATACATATATGTGTGTGTCTGTGTGTGTATACAAATATTTTAACCATAAATAAGATATATACCTTATTTTATAAATTATTTGTCCTGAAAATGATATAGATTTACCTCATTCATTTTAATGGTTGAATTGCATTTTATAATATAGATATACTACAGTTAATCTGGCCAGTAATTGTGTTTTCACTTGTTTACTCTTACAAAAATGATGCACAATTTTAATGGCTATTTCTAAATGTATGAGTGTCTTTGCAATCTAAAAATAGAGTTTTTGTCATATGTCCTCCAAAAATATCGTAGCAATTTTAGGCATTAGATATTATCAGACAATGATTTTTTTCCTAAACTTAGATTGGAAATAGTATTTTACTTTTGCTTTAGCTTAACTTGACATGACTATTAGTTAAACTTATTATGTTTGCCTGGGTCAGCCATTTTCATTCCATTTAATTTATTCCTTATATACCATGTCTTAATTTCCGTAGATATCTCTGTTTTTCTGGTTTAATCATAATAGTACTTTATATGTAATGAATATTAATTTAACTTCATGTTTATTGAAATTATTTTTCTCTATTCCTTATTTGAATTCATTAAATGCTATTTTGTTGCTATATGGAAGCTAAATTTCACATAGTCCAATCAATTAATTACTTCAGTTAACTTTTCTTCCCTTCATATTATACTTAGAAAGTACTCTCTCTAAACTTCTATTAGCATTTCCTATATTTATTAAACTCTTTAAAAATATTCAGGTTATGAAATATTTACATTCTTAATGTTAGCACTAAAAAATAACAAATAGCATTTTCTTCTATCTAAGAGAAATAATAGCATATTTAAAGTTAAAACTCTATATTTCTTTTAAGCCACACTGACTTAATTTTGGTATAATTATATCATAGTTATGACTTTTAAATTATAAATAAATTTATTACAAAAGTAGAATCCAGAAACCACATTTATGTCCTGATGGGTAAGAAAAAATGAAGCATTTTCACAAATATATACTGAGCACCTGTTGTAAGTATATTAGGGTTCTCCAGAGAAACAGGGTGAGTTGGCCAGCTAGAGACCTAGGAGAGCTGATGGGGTAGTTCCTCTCCAAATCCTGACAGTCTTGACCCAAGAAGACCCAGTGCTTCAATTTGATGGCAGGAAACACCAATTTTTCCAGTTAACGGGCAGTTAAGCAAGAGAAATTCTCCCTTACTCAGAGAAGGGTCCACTTTTTTTATATGGTCAGGCCTTCAACTGATTGGATGAAGCTCACCCTCATCAAGGAGGGCGAGCTGCTTTATTCAGTATACTAACTCAGAAGTTGATCTCAACCAAAAACACCCTCCGAGAACCCAGAATAATGCTTGATTAAATATCTGGACATCCTATCACCCAGTAAAGTTGACCCAGAAAATTAATCATGATAGTAAGCCAGGTGCTCTTCCTAATGACAGTCTCAAAGCAGAGAACAAAAAACCTCTACCACCTAGGGACATTGGATGACACCTGAGGGATGTGTGTGTTTATGGAGGAGGGATAAATGATAACCACATAACAAATACTCAACATAATCTGTCTCTCTCCTTCCTTCCCCTCCATTTTTCTCCATCTCTGTCTCTCTCTCTTCCCCCTCTCCTCCTCCATCTCTAATAGGACAGAAATATTTCAACACAGATATTCATACATTAAATTTAAGGAGTGAGTCATGAAATTATCTGTGGCAATAGAGTTTAAGATATGTGAAATGCCCTGGGTTTGGAAGTATTGCTGTTGAAACAGTCCACAGAGGAACCAGTTCAGATGAGGCAGATGAAAATAAAACACTGTCATAAGCTAGTCTCTTGAAGAGTACATGCAGGCAGTGCACAAAGCCTCATAGCATTAAACACCAAGAAGTCTTTAAGTTGCAGCTGGGCATTAGCATGCCAAAAGTTTATAAGACCACATTTGGTTCCAGTCTACATAGGTGAATCTACCTTGGCAACTATAACATGCTCTTCTTTTTCAGTGAGTTTCCTTTGTAGTGGTCCACATAGTACATGGTATATGGAGCTAAGATTCAGTAGTGGGAGCTGCCTTGATTTGAAAATCTTATGCCTCACAAAAGCCAAAAACTGTTTTAAGCCCCTAAATGCATCCATGGAAGGGGCATACTCAGTTACAAGGTCCCCACAAGTCACTGCATAAGGAGAATCCCAAATCATATCTTCCTCAGACAGATTCATTTATATGTGCTTCTTTCCATCTACTCCGATAAAATTTACCAAGCCTAGATTATTTTTTTAAGTACTGTGTAATAATTTTCTTCACAATACTATCCTTATATTGTTACAAACAAATAGAATCAGTCAGTAAATGAAGGCCAAATTCTCATACCATTTTCACAGAGACAAGTAGAATATAAGATCTTGTTAAAATCTAAAAAAAAAAAAAAAAAAAAAAAACCAAGCAAAAGGGGCTTGTATATCTGGCTATGATAGTATTAATTGGAATCATATTTACCCTACTGTCTTACACAACTGTAATAAATAAGGCAAAGTTTTTACTCATTGAATAGGAGTCTCTGAATTTTAAAAAAAGACACACACACAAAAAAAAGCAAAATGAGATTTGTGTTTACCCAAATATATGCTTGTGGTATAGGTCAAGTTTTTGGGAAATAAAAGTGGAGTATTTCGTGGGGGAACCAAAATATATAGGTAAGAAAAAGAGGATGGCAGTCTTACTGAGTTGAAAAAGCAGAGATTAAGGGTTAGAGCAGCTGATGAGCTGAAGCTTGTGACAAAACATACTAAAAGTAGACAACTGTGCCTCTTAAGCAGATTTGAAACCCCAGAAATGCCATGCCAAAAGATGAAGAACCTAAAACAGATAAATATAAATGGATATTTATTGTATTTATTTCTGTTAAAAAGTGAATTTCCATCTATGATTCATAACATATCATAAACTATATACTGCTAGTTTTCTTGTTAACAATCATGATCTAACAAGTTCAAATACCATTGCAGTGAGAAATATGCAAATGTGGTGTAGACAAGAAAAGGAAACAACTAAAAACAGGAACAAACCCCACTTATTTGCTAGATTAGATATATGACATTAGCACGAGAAAGCAAAAAGCCTTTCAATAGCTTATCAAATACATTAAGAAAATTGGTTTGCCAGGCTTCATTGTCTTATATCTCAAGTTCTTTTTCTTACGAATTATGCAATACAAATTAATGGCCTAATTTGACAATGTAAGATATTAAATAACTCTATCTCTATCATCCGCTTTTTAAAGATATCCATTTTATAGCAACTCTCATACAAAGTTGAATTAAATTTCATGTTAATGCTGCCACATTGCTTTGTTTTCACAAAATCCTGAGATTTACTGGAATTCTTCCTCAGGAAGTTTTTGGAATTCAAGAATTTGGAAGTTCTATTCCACGAAAGCCTATTGATATAAAAATTATACTAAAAATTATAGGGAGAGATATCAACCTATTAGAAAATTGGAACTTTAGTGGAAAAGCATAAAAAAAGGCTGAGATGATCAATGATATGCAAATATTAATCCTTAACTGAACACAAGGTCACAGAATGAGGTACTGATGATGACTATACTTATTCTGATTTGAACTGCTTTGGTGTTATATAGCAATCACAGGTTTTTAAAAATTGCTGAACCATTCAAAAACATCTAATGCCAGTTTTAGAATTAGATTTATAGATTTTTATGTGCATGAATCATCTTTTAAATTTCTGTGATTGCCCATGGAATATCTTTGCATATATCACAAAGTTTCCCTATGATGATTCATTATCAGAACAAACTGATAGTCCTAGAAATGTATTATATATCCTTAAATAAACAAATCCATGTTATTTTGGTGCTGACATTATAAATGGCAGGTATTTCTGATAATGTGCCAAATTTTGGAATGTTTCTGATCTATGTGACTCTATAAACGTGCTTTCTTTTTATGAAACTGCTTAAATTGAACTAAGAAACTACCCATAATCATGCACCATATGTTAATGCTACAATCAAAATTGCAATTACCCTCCCTGCTACTTACACACAAATACACACACACACACACACACACACACACACACACACTGGGGTGGGGATACTACATAGGGCACATGGAGTACTTAGTATCCATGTGGGATGACTACAATCATCCCTTACTATCCAGGGCTTTCAGTGGGTGCTAAAATTCAAAGATCTTCAAGTCCCTGATTTAAAATGGTGCAGTATTTGCATATAACCTACATACATCCTCTTATATACTTTAAATCATATCTAGATTACTTACAATACCTAACACAATATAAATGCTATGTAAATAGTTGTTATAGTGTATTGTTGAGGCAATAATGTCAAGAAATAAAAGTCTGTACATGTTTGGTACAGATACATCTATCCATTTTCTCCCCAAACATTTTCAATCTGCAGTTAATATTCATATCGTATTACCTAACATGCTATAATTCACAATTCTAGTTATGTAAGAAATAATGTAGATTATTCACAATTTGCAGATCATGTAACAAATTAAGTAAGAAATCCGAATCTCCTT
The DNA here is from genome assembly GCF_009761245.1 of Sapajus apella. Lineage (NCBI taxonomy): Eukaryota > Metazoa > Chordata > Mammalia > Primates > Cebidae > Sapajus > Sapajus apella. The sequence continues at coordinate 21,095,190 of NW_022436947.1, forward strand.
TGTAGAAGACCCCCCTCTCATTTTACTGCTTAGAAACTTACACTTAGAAATCTGGCATGACAGCCAAATTCATAGAGTGTGTTATTAGTAGAATCATGATTCTCAGTGCCTTGCTTATTATATACTTTATGAAATAGTAGAGCAGTCTCTGAAATCACCTTTGATTCTGTATTAAAAGAGAGTTTAGTTTATTATAACCTAGAGTCTTAAAAGAATTAAACATTTTTAAAGTATTTCCAATACTAGTACATTAAATAAAAAAGTACACTCTTTAAAACAGCATGATACAAGAAAGTGATGGTGTACTTTATCTAAAAAAGAGTGTATATTTTTCTTTTTAGCAATATAGAATGTGAATAATTTAGGGATTTTTTTCATCCTCAAAAATGACAGACCAGAAGCTAAGCAGAGAACAAAACTGATCACCAAAAATTTAGTCACACTTAAATTACACAAAGAACTGAATTCTGATTGCGTATTTCATGGATGTTAAAATAAGTGGGAAGATGTGGCATGAATTCTTTAAAGGCTTTTGTGTTCCTTATGGAGTTGCTGTTTTTTTTAAATTGCCCATAGCAAGGGTCCTAGTTCTATGAATGCTAAAGCAGATACAATACCTTTGTGAACAAACAAAAAAAGGTGTCCAGAATAGCTAGAGAAAACAACGTACTTTATTACAAATCATGGACTCTATGTAGTATCATTTTAGAAATATAAATCATCTTTTCCCTCACGATTTAAACACAGCAATATCAAATAGCCTTATGGCTATATCTTTAATAAATAGGTTTACTTCTTTTTATCTTTTGCCTATACCAAAAGTGTGCCATTCATTTATTTTGAGCATGGTTTATTGTTACATATGTGTATACTAAGAAAATCAATAATGGCTAATAATATGAGCTTTTAATATGTGCTATTCCTAAGGCTCAGTATTTGATATATATAACTGCATTCAGTGCACCCAGCAGAACTGTGAAGCAGATACTACTTTTAACACAAGTTACAAACTAAAAAGTGAGGCTTTGAAGGAGGCCGTAATGCTGAAACGTGCTGGAACCGGTGTTTGAATGCATACCAACTGAATCAAAAAGTTAAGATATAAATTATTATGCTATGTTATGTATGAATATATTCATCATTTACTTAAACAATTTTTCATGATTCAGTAACACTCTCATGCAAAACACCTAACTAATAAATTATCTGTATCGGCAAGAATTAAGTTTGGCTGCATACAAGGGTAAATCTAAATTAATGGTGGCTAAAGCAGTTTTCTGTGTTTTATATGGCCAAATGTAGGCCTTGCAGGCCTGATGTGCTGCTCTGCATTGTCCAGAATTAAGTAAATTCAATTTTTTCCTTCATCATTCCTAGATCATAATGTTTGTCCTCATTGTGCACAATTGGGGGATGTCAGCCATTACTTCCACATTTTGAGAAACTGAATGATAAGATCTCCTCTTCATTTTCTGTCCTAGAAGCTGTAATATTGCATTTCCACACATCTTTTTTAAGCCATCCTCACAGGGTTAACGAGAATTTTGGACAGAAATATAGTTACATTTAAACATTAAGCTGCACTCTGGCCTACCTCCTTATAACTAACAGGTAGTACAAGATACTGATCATTTGCATCTTCATTGCTCCTGTAGATCAGAATTCTGATGTTAGAACTAAAAGCTGGTGTTTAATAATTATTTGTATGCTGATTGTTCTTATAGTTAAGATCTCTGATGTTAAAATCATAAGACTTTTTAAAAGGACACTAAAATGTTTTTCAGATTATAAATTCCAGCAGAACAGCTGAAGCCAAACAGCTTTAGGACCTCCACAGGGGAAGTGAATCAGCATGAAAATACAGTTTCTTCACATCTCTGTTCCATGACTTCAGCCTGCACTCTTCCTCCAATCAAGTGCTTCCACACTTTGGCCTACACCTAAACCTTTAAGAATACAACCCTAACCCCAAATTCCTTAGGCAGACAGATTTGAGGATTCCTCTTACTCCTCATTTGGCAGCTGTAAAATTAAACCTCTTTCATTGCTGCAACTTAGTGCCTCGGTATATTGACTTGTAGTGCATTGGACAACAAACCCGTCATAGTTATATTATTGGCTGCAATTTAGTCTATGTCCACATCTATCTAAAAGGAAGAGTGCAAAATGTTGAGTGGGCATAAGAACGCATAAAATTTAAAGTCTCTATTAGTGTAGAAGGAAAAACATCTATTGGGAACAAAATATCTAGTTTTGGTCACATACATGAACACATAAATGAATAAAGAAAAAAATAAAAAATGACTATGTTTCCTAGTATCCACACTAAAAACAAATATTAAATTAACTATATCAAAATAATTTTTAGGGAAATCATGAAACCAAACTTTTAACTTTCAAGCATTGATAATACTTGTTTTTATTTTTCTAAAATACATAGCAGGCAAATGTACTTCCTCAACCTTAGAAAATAAAAGTTAACAAAAATACAATTAGACTGTGAATGTAATAACGAAATTAAATGTTCTTCAAATTAAAATGGTTATGTTCATAAGGTCTGAATCAATTTCAGACTATCACAGGTTGGGTGTACCAGAAGAAGCTGTTAAGATGAAGTTTAAAGCACAAGATGTTTATTATGAATCCACACACCTTAAAGTAAGGGGGAGGAAGCCAAAGTGGACAGAGATGAAGTCAAGTCAAGCTATGATGCAAAATTGTCAAAGCTCTGGCCAATAGGATAAAAGATCTGGAACAAGGATTGCCTGTCAGAGTTGCCTAATGGTGATGGAAATGGCCAGGCCTCTCTAGCTCACCTCGCTCAGTCTCTAGATGTGGTCAGCTATGGAAAGGTGTGAGTTGGGCAAGTCCAACCTTGCAGTTGAGGTGTTGATTACAAATATTACTATTTTCCCTACTTCTGTCACTGGGCCACTGGTGACTGGTCCATATGACTAATTCTGGTAGACCATTTGTAAGCTGAATTATTATATGTCACTTCTAGGCTGGAACAATAAATTGCTTATGCCAGATGCCACAGAGCTTCTTTTTTATTAGCATAGTGACCAGCAACCTAAGAGCTCCTGGTTGTTCAATCTATCTGGGTATCTGAAGGACAGACAATAATAATCAAAGCCCTCCTGCTGATCCATGTTAGACATGCAAATTACATACATCATTTAGATTAGGGGCTGATTTGCTACCACAATATAACTTAGTGAATCGTGGCAGAAATCCTCATGGTTTTTTTGTTTGTGTGATTTGTTTTGTTTTGATAACAGAATCCTTACGCTTAGGTGGGCAAATTCACATACATTTTTTCCCTCAAAAGCTTATGACCAGATAGAAGATTATGCCCTTTTATTTTATGTATGTCTCTTATAAGCAGTATATAGCTAAAAAAAAAATGTAGCCTGATATACATTTCAGCCAAATCCAATCTTATACAAGTATCTAAGAAGGTTATGAAGCCAGTGTGTGCAATTCTGAGTGTACAAGATACTATACAAAGTTTAGTTAATCAAAGATTGCATTCATGTCAGAGAATGTTTCTAAGAGGAAAAAGAAAATACATTGACAAATGTACAAAAATATCCAGTATCTACTGCAGAATACATAATAACAGTTGAAATCTGAAGCAACTCATTTAACTTTTTCCTTTTGAGCATAGATAATATTGTTATAAAGGGAGGTTGAAGGTAATGGGTGATAAGAGAAATTAAACCTGGATGGGGAACTGGTATAAGCCTATGAAGCTGCCATTCTAACTCTATTAGCCAGATTCTCAGAAGAGAGATTTTTTTCCCCCTCATTTAAATTTGTCATGTATATTGCCTATACCATTCTCTTGTCAAGTAAGCCATGCTGTTTTATGAGCTTTCATATTGTTTTCAAATGTTATTTATAACAGGTAGCCATTTATTTTATTGTGCTTATCTCTTTTTGCTAAACAGACTTAGCCATTTATAACCTTATTGTCTTTCAGTTATATTTCTAAATTATCCCATATTATGTAATACAGAACCTAGTAATATATTAGAAAAATTAGTTTTGAAAGTCAATATTTTTCTACATTCCAATACTAGTTACACTATTTACCCTCTCTGCGATTAGAATTTCTCTAGTTATGTTACCAAACTACTTAGATAAAAATGTACAAAAGAGATTGAGCTTTTTCCAGATGGCATAATAAATAGAAAAGTGCAAATAAACTTTATATTTTTCACCTCATTCTAACAATATATTAATAAAAGCATGCATTCTTAGGCCTAGTGCAGTGGCTCATGCCTGTAATATCAGCACTTTGGGAGGCCAAAGTGGGCAAATCACAATGTCAGGAGTTTGAGACCAGCCTGACCAACATGGTAAAACCTTGTTTCTACTAAAAATACAACAATTAGCTGGGCATGATGGTGCACACCTGAAGTCCCAGCTACTCGGGAGGCTGAGGCAGGAGAATCACTGGAACCCAGAGGCAGAGGTTGCAGTGAGCTGAGATTGCTCCACTACACTCCAGCCTGGGAGACAGGGCAATATTTCTTCTCAAAAAAAAAAAAAATTCATACATAATTTTATCAATATCACTGAAAGACATTATATACGAATATTTTTAAAAAACCACACAAACATTTGATTCTAGTGCTTATTTTACCACCAATGTGGAATATACTTGGGAAAGTCACTTAAATTCTGAGTTTTCATTTTGTATCTCAAAGTGACAGAAAATAACATTTTACGTTTGCATTTTATCATATACCTACCCATTTATTCCTCAGAAGAAAGCAGAGATAAATATTACTAGCTTTATTTTCAAGATGAAATCAGAGGCCTGAGAGGTTAATAACTTGCCTATAGTAAGTAAGGAACATGGAGTTTAAGTTCAAGCTAAATCTTATATATCTTTAGTCCCTAAATTGTTCTATTCAATTATAAAATCAATAGGTATAAATATGACATAAATTGGGAAATAAAGAGTAACTATTTAAACTACAATGTTGACAATAACTTTATTGCTTAACCTTTCTCTTTGAGGTGAGGTTGAATTGAAACTTCTTATACCACCACCAAGAAAATAGTTACCATACAAAATACATTTACCTAACTTCTGGTATGGACTATTTAAAGAAGCTAACACAACTTAAAAGTAACATACAATAAAACACACATTAATTTCAGTTATTTGTAATGGGTAGGTGAAGCAAGATAATGACTAAAATAAAAGAGTGGGAGTTAAAATAAGTAGTAATATGAATTTTTGCAGTTAGAATGAATTCTGTGTTCCAGAATCTTGAACTATTACATCAAATGTGAATTTCTGTGTTGAAGAATTGCTCACATTTGGGCATAGAATAAGAACTGAGGCCATATCTTTCATTAGGTCCACCAATATTTTTACATGTACCTTTGATTTCTGAAAATATAGGAAAATAAAAAATAAAAATATCTTCTCTTTTAATATCTAAAAAATCTCAAATGTATTCCATTTATTTTAAAAAATTAAACCTTTAAACTACATGTTTAGTATAATGTAGGCACAGAGGGAAATTTCCTCTCTGCTTAATGAAGATTTATTGAAGATGACCTGACAAAAGGAAGATTAATAGGAGACAAAGAAATACCAAATTTATTTAATGTGTATAAGCATATGGGAATCTCAGGAAAATAATTACCTAATAACTTAATGAGGCCTAGATATTTATGTATCCATCTTTATAAGGGAAAGGAAGATGAGGGCTGAAAGCAGTAACTTATTTTCAGGTGGAATTGAATGAACCCGAAGAACAACAGTCGGGAACAAAGTTTCTCTGAATTTTATGGGAGGTAGTGGTAAGGTGAGGGGTGGAACTTCACTGTGAACAAAAGTTGTCCTATGCTTCAGATAAGTCTCCCTGGCAATCTCTCAGACCTGCTTTCAGAAGAACTGGTGTAAATTCTTTACATGCTTGGTGATGGCTCCTAGTCTCTCCTCTTTTCTAGTGGTTAAACTTTTCTGGTTGTTTGATGAGATTCAAAGGGAAGAAGTTTTAAGACAATATCATTTCTTTTGGAATGAAACATCCCTAGTTAGAACTCCAGAGCTTCTGCACAGCAAAAGAAACAATCATTACAGTGAATCGGCAACCAACAGAAAGGGAAAAAAATTTTGCAATCTACTCATCTGACAAAGGGCTTATATCCAGAATCTACAAAGAGCTAAAACAGACTTACAAGAAAAAAAACAAGACCATTCAAAAGTGGGTGAAGGATATGAACAGACCCTTTACAAAAGAAGACATATATGAGGCCAACAAACATATGAAAAAATACTCATCATCACTAGTCATTAGAGAAATGCAAATCAAAACCACATTGAGATACTATCTCACGCCAGTTAGAATTGCGATCATTAAAAAATCTGTAGACAACAGATGCTGGAGAGGATGTGGAGAAATAGAAACACTTTTACATTGTTGGTCGGAGTGTATATTAGTTCAACCATTGTGGAAGACAGTGTGGCGATTCCTCAAGGACCTAGAAATAGGAATTCCATTTGACCCAGCAAATCCATTACTGGGTATATACCCAAAGGATTATAAATCATTCTATTATAAGGACACATGCACATGAATGTTCATTGCAGTACTGTTTACAATAGCAAAGACTTGGAACCAACCCAAATGCCCATCAAAGATAGACTGGACAGGGAAAATGTGGCACGTATACACCAAGGAATATTATGCAGCCATAAAAAACGATGAGTTTGTATCGTTTGTAGGGACATGGATGAACCTGGAAACCATCATTCTCAGCAAACTGACACAAGAATAGAAAATCAAACACTGCATGTTCTCACTCAAGCAGGTGTTGAACAATGAGAACACATGGACACAGGGAGGGGAGCATCACACATTAGGGTCTGTCGGGGGAAATAGGAGAGGGACAGTGGAGGGTAGGGAGTTGGGGTAGGATAAGATGGGGAGAAATTCCAGATATAGGTGATGGGGAGGAAGGCAGCAAACCACATTGCCATGTATGTACCTATGCAACAATCTTGAATGTTCTTCACATGTACCCCAAAACCTAAAATGCAATAATGTATATATTAAAAAAAAAAAGAAAACTCCAGGGCAAATCCTTCTCAGTGCTTTGGGGAAGGAAGATCAGAGACAGAGGATGCTGGGGAAAGGTTGGAGAGAGATCTTGATTGAAAGTATACGTACTCTACTAGGAGACAATTTTTAGTTTTGTACCATATCTATACATTCAAATCATAAGCTTTAAATATAATAGAAAAAACATTAGATAAAAAAGAACTGAAAATAAATGCTCAATCATAGTATCAGACTATAACATGTTGAAACTTGCTAGCTGATAGAGCAAGTAATAAAGTCAGCAATTATATAGCATATTTAACAATAAAATTCAAAAACAAGACCTAATTTACATGTCTAGAATGCTGAAGCTAACAACCCTGAACCCGCGTCCTTTACAAGTACACAGAAACACCAAAATTATCCTTTTGCTGGGAAATAAAACGAGTCTCAAATTATTCAAAGGACTTGAATAATTTCAAAAGATTCTATAAACAGCCTAATTACAATGAGTCTGTATCCACAGTATTGAAAGAATTTCCTCAAATCAATAAGCAACATAGACAAAAAACCCACATAGAAAAATAAGCAAAGCAAACACTTCACAAATAAAACTAAAAGAAAGATATATGGCATTATTGGTTATCAAGAAATTGCAATTGAAATATTTAATACCACTTCATACGATTGTAACTGATAAACTAAAAAATTAAAATACTGTGTGTTGATTTGAGAATGGAGCAGTTGGATCTCTAATATATGGAGTTGACCATGTAGGTTGGTATAACCACTTTAGAAAAATGTGTGCCGCTTATTTTACCTACTGTAGCTAAACATATGCATACATGTAATGTGCATACTTTGCATGAAAATGAATGAAGCATGATTCATTTCCCTGTGCCCTAAAATGTGGAACTTGTTTTGACCTTACTTTGTCAAAGTGAAAACAATGTTTTAGGTAATGTAATAAACACATTTAAACTTGGTTTTGAACATGTTTTTGAGAAGATTTTAAAAGTGAAAAACGTGTTTCTACTTGTAAACAAGAGCTTTACACTGGAAAGAAAGTTTGGGGAAACAGTAATAAGGATCTATGCTATGATACCTGGCTCCTAAAAGCCCCTAGTCCCTTAGTAAAAGTTTTAACACTAGCCTAGTCAGTCATATTGTCATTGAGAATTAAGCAGCAAGCATTAATCTCTCTCTCTCATGAAGAATATATATATGTATATATAAAACACTATACATGTATTCATACACATAAACACAGATGTGTATATGTGTTTGTGTGCACATATGTGTTTAGACATCATCTGTGAAGAGGGTGGCCTGCCCCTCTTCTTGGGAGTTAGGTCTTAAGGAGACCTGAAAATTCTGTCAGCCTGAGAACACAGGGACTCTGGTTGGGAGGCTCCACATAGTGATGAGGAATGGGATTGGAACCTGCTTAAAGAAGCTGTCTGGCCACATTTTTGTGGGGTGGTTCGCCATTCTAGGGTACCACTTTCACCACCTGGTCGACTTGGGCTCTCCAAAGTCTCAAGGCTGAAGCTGCTAAGTTACCCAAACAGTAAAGATGGTGGCCCGCTCTTTCCCTTGGGAGTTTCATCTCAGGGAGTTTTCAAGTCTCTGGTGGCCAGAGAACATCCGCAGAAGTGGCTGGAGACCCCGGTTGGGGAGCTAAAAGATGAGAACACATGGACACATAGAGACTAACAACACACACTAGGGCCTTTTGGAGGGTAGAGGATAGAGGATGGGAGAAGGGAGAGGATCAAGAAAAGTAACTAATGAGTACTAGGCTTACTACCTAAGTGATGAAATAATCTATACAGAAAACCCCCATGACACAAGATTACCTATGGAACAAACCTATACAAGTACCCTGAACTTAAATAAAATAAAATAAAATGAATATAATGGCAAACAAAGAAATGTAGCAAATGAATACCTTGAAATTCATAACTGATAGCTGCACTTCTAAAAGCAAAATATGTATGTTACTTATAGATAGTATAAAAGAATATTTAGATATAAAAATGATAAACGATTTAGTGAAAAAAGAGGTAGTAAAAACAACAACAAAAAGTCCTAACTGAAAACATTTTATGCCACTAACACAAAACACTGCTATGATCCAGATAATCAGAAAAAAAAAAAAAAAAACCTGTAAAAGTCCTGACAGAGAAACCAGAAACCAAGCATTGTGTCGATGGTAACCAAAATCCAGATTAAAAAATAGCAAGAACAAAACAAAAACACAGAAAAAAATTGCAGTGCACTCTAGAGTTCAGGACTGGAAGCCATCTAAATAACCCCTGGTTAGGAAACATGTGACCTGGGAATCTTATATTTTGGGCACATCAGATGACAATTGTGTCTATACAATCACAACTGTTACATATAAGTCCTAAGGTGATAAAGAAGAAAATCAAACAATAATATATTGAATGGACATACAAGTAACGATAATTCTAGAGCAAGCAGGTCATTAAGAATAAAAATAAAACATAAAAATAAGGTTTCATGAAAAGCAATAACTAGGAAACGGAAGAATGGAGACAATATTTAGTATAGCCATTAAGAGAACATAACATTGTAAAAAGCACCAATTTATAAATGCATAATAGGAAAATTGGAGACAAACAGCATTTAACAGAGCTCATAAAAGAGATAAAAAACGAAGTGAAATCTTAAAATACTTAACATTGACTGAATTGTAAATACTTGTCAATATAATGTCACAGGAGGATTAGAAGATATGACAAAATAATACAATATCTTTTAGAAGAAAACCTGATCGGGCAAATAATATTTCCACATAACTCTCCATTGGGCCAGTAGAGAAAGCCTTGGAAGAATACAGATTTATTGTTGATGTTGAGAATTTAAACGGAAAATGCCACTAAAATTTCAGGGCTGCTTCACAGTAAAAAATAGTTAACACATGAGATTTTAAACAGCCCCCAAAAATGCATGTTAATAATTTAATGTAGGGTTTGCATTACCAGTAGCATAGGAAATTCTTCCCCACGTGGCCTTCACAAAAAAAGGGGCCTTTAACACAATTACTAGGTTAGCACAAAGGTATAAAAATAGTATGGTAATAGCAAACAATCTATATAGACAGAATTTAAATCATACTTTAAAGGAAGAAATAATCGTAGATTATTTTATTGATAATATCATCAAGTGGGGAAATAAGAAATAGCTAAGAAAACAAGCTAATACTTACAAGCCTACAAAATAGAGGATAATGTATAGTACAAATATTGGTAAAATTGTCACAAAATATAATTACATTCTTAAGATCAAACCTTAGGAAGTTAATTTATAACTGCATAGATAGTGAGAGAACTTGGGAGAGTTATTTAACTCCAGAGATATGTGTTTCCATTTCAAGGCAAAATGAGGGCAAGACCTAGAAGACATCACCAGATCTTAAAAACTGCCTATCCTGAGGTTTTCCTTTCTCTTTGGGAGATGCATTTACATTCCCAAATATTAGTGTGAGAACCCAGGATCCTTTCCATTCTATCTTTTCAACCTTTCCAAAAGCAAAGGTTTTGCTTTCTACTTTTGGGAAGGGAATAGGAGACAAGTCTCTTTTTCTCCTGTAAATAAGCAGAGAAAATTCATTTTTCTTCTGTTCAATTCCCATATTGCAGACTTTGATTAAGATGTTTGACCTGGTTTTCATTAAGTCACCCAGGGATAAGAATAGGGATATAAGACAACACATTTTTATTATTTGTTTTTATAATCGAATAAAAATAGAATCTGTCTCCAATACACGCAGAGCACCCTATGTGTATATTCAAGCTAAAATAAAGATGAATATTAAAAATGTAACAAGGACACTTACCTCATTCTAAATGAAGATAAAATTGCTTGCGTATAGTGAGCATGTCCTCAGAAGTAGGAATGTACTACCTAGTATATAATAATTATTCCAAATCCACTTAGAAGGAATTAATAATTTGGAGGTCAGCATTCGATGAAAGTGGAGGTCTCCAATCAGATCTAGGAATTTATTTCAAAGCTATGGTAATTCAGATTTGGGTAGAAGTAATATCAGGTAGAAGTTACGTGTACCCTCTAACTGCAAAGAGAAACATAGAAAAGTGTGATAACTAATAAAAACAGACATAAACAAAAAAATAGTTACCAAATAATTAATGGAAAATTGATATAAGAACTGTGAGATTTCAAGTAAATAAGAAAATATAAAAAAGATAAATTTATCTTCTATAATATAATTATTCAAGTGATTATTTTTATAGTAATATAAATATTCAAGTGAATAAGAATACATAAAAAAAGATAAATTTACCTCTATAACATTATTCCCCTCTTTTCTCCTAGAAAAGAACCACCTTAAACATAAGGAAAAGTAAGCCTAATTATAAATATATTTATAAACTGTGGAATAAAAGACAAAAATTATATGTGATATCTGGGGAACTAACAGCCAGAGAAGTCCCTGAATAAACTGAGTAGCAATAGAAAAATGTAGTTCCTATAAGAAAATATTCTACACAGATCATTCCAGGGAAAATACAGTATTAATGCTAAAGCCATTCTACTCTGTCATAAGAACACATTATGAAAATATTTGATTAATGCATCTAATTATGAAGCTCATCATTTACGCTTTGCTCAATACTATCATAATATTCCTCTACTCTTTTACGTATTTTAAGGCAGAGAATATTTATGATACTTGTTACAACTCTTAAAATAATGACTATGTAATATTAGAAAAAAAAGATCAATAAAAATAGATGACAGAGTTTTAGAAAATTTTGGTATATGTTAGGAGCAAACTATTACTTTATGAAATCTGAGAATAGCACTATAGATTTTGAGGAGACATGTTAGATATTACACTCTGAAGTAAATGTGTAGATTTGGTATAGCCTAGATGTACAGTTCACTAATGAAAAACTAGAAAAGGTGAGATTACTTGACGTTCTTCACTCATCAGGTAACTTGCAGATTTATTTAACAAATATAACAAAATCAAACTTAAGCTGTCAATTTTAGGGTATTCAGCATTAAGAAGGGGCAGAATACTTAATTCATCAAGAAAATGGCAATAATATTATAACTCTCAAAAATATGGGCAATCTAAACTAAACTTATACTTGATCTAAAATTATCCAAATTACATAACCCAGCCCCTGTAAAAACATTTTTTTAATCAGAAATACTTTGAATATTATGACATCCTCCCAGACTCTGCACAACATACGACTTATAGGAACACTTTTTAAGAAGCACTGGTGTAATTACTGTACAAGGTACGTCCCTGGGTCCGTGGAAATACAGGAAATGCAGCTATTATGAAAATTGTGTAGATGATACATATACAACAAAAATTTATTACCCCTAAATTATTAAGAAAAGCATACTAAACTTTTAAATAGTGACCAAGAAATGGAATCATAATGTGGACATGTGAGAATCAAGAATATATAGATGAAACTTCCCAGAAATGGGTTGTGAAGCTCGTGATTTATATATGAATTTAAAAAGAAATTATTCTCTTCTCTATTCAAATAAACTTGTGTTGAAAGTGTTTTCATTCTAACTTGCCAAAGTGTAAACATGATTTTAAGAAATAGTATAAAAGTATTTCTATAAAGCTTGTGTTTGAACATGTTGCCTTGAGAAAAGTTTTAAAAAATTAAAAACAACATTTTACCTTAAAAATACGCAATGTAAGCAAGATGATTGGAAATAAATTTTGGAATAGCACTGAACAGTGATAAAGATTTGTGTTTGACTCCTGGCTACTGAAAGTGCAAGTTTTAGCATCAAGGCCCATCCAACCAAACTGTCTTTGATCATCACTTATGGAGCATTCCTGTATCCTTCATGAAGAATACTGAAAAACGTTTTCAGACTGAGGCAACACATCATTAAAATACTTCAACCTCTTTGTGCAGGTCATAGGTCATAGGAAGAATATCTTGCTAACAGAGGTCACACTTCTTCACATAGCAATGGTTCAAGCAGTGACAGACTGTTTCTGACAAGATAGTAGACCTCTATAGCATTTTTCTCTTTCCACTAGCTCAAACCCTACTTAGCTGGTTGAAGGAAAATAAATGTCGACATTGTACTCATTAAGTGTGTGTATGTGTGTGGGATTGATCATTTTTCTTGGCCTTAAGATCTTATCATTTAGAATCCCAAACCAGAGAGTACTATTTTTAACTGTGAGTCATTTTAAGAACCCAGTAATTCTTCCAGCTGTGTACCCAATATAAATACATATTCAGTAACATATATGCTAGTAACAGCAATTTTCTTAATAGCTGAAGATTGGGTGCAATTAAAATACACATCACTGGGAGAGTGAATTATTACAGTGTGGTATATTTTAGATCAGGGAATACTAGAGAACAATGCAAATAAACAAATTGAACATGTTTTAGTGACTGATGTGGTTTGGCTCTGAGCCCCCAGCCCAATCTCATCTTGAAATGTAACCCCCATACATTGGAGGAGGGGCCTGGTGGGAGGTGACTGAATTGGGGGCAGACTTTTCCCTTGTTCTTGTGATAGTGAATGAGTTTTATGGAGATTTGATTGTTTCTAATTTGATTGTTTCTAATGACCCCATTTTTTTTTTCTCTCTCTCTTGCCACCATGAGAGTAAGCTTTGCTTCCCCTTAGCTTTCCACAATGACCTTAAGTTTCCTGAGGCCTCGTGGCGATGCTTTCCGTTAAGTTTGGAAAACTGTGAGTCAGTTAAACCTCTTTTCCTTATACATTACCCAGTCTCAGGTAGTTCTTTATCACTGTGTGAAAACAGATTAATACAGAGACTAAAATTCACAAATGTAGTGTTGACTGAGAGAAGCCAGATACCAGTGTATATTATGTATGGTTTTCTATATATAAATTTCAAAAATAAGGAAAAATATTATAGCATTACAAGTCAAAATATTAGTTACTGTTGGAGTGGTGAGTGAGTAGAAGGGAGCATGATGAATTGCTGGTTGGGTTCTGCTTATTAATCTTCACATTAGTTAAAATTGTTTCCATTTTGTAAAAGAAATGTAAATTTTCATGAATACTATGTGTGCACTTACCCATGTACATAAAGACACATAACTTTTACTCAAATAAATACTGATATACAGCATTAAAGTAATTGTGTCTTTTGCTATTTCAATTGACATTTACTGAAGACAGATATGGTTTATCACAGAGATATATATTACTTCCAGTTTAATTTTATTAATTTAAAATTGTCAAATAACCAATCTGTGAAAAATCAAATGATTTTTACTCACGGAAATTTAGCCCATTTTGTTTTCACCTATTTTGATGTTTACTATTTACTTAATTCATTTGTTTATGACAGGACTGCAAATTCTATTAAGGAAATGGCTGTGTCTTTTTAAAATCAAAGTAGTTAGTAAAATCCCTGGCACAGAGTAAACATTCAAAATATTTGTCAGCTTCTATCCTGATGTGCAGCTTATTGTTGTGAAAAGATTAATGAAAGATAATTTCATTCAGGACTGAGCTGGGAGTATCACTTGAGCCTGGAGATCTAAGCTGCAGTGAGCTACGACTGTGTCACTGCACTGCAGCCTGGGTGACAGAGTGAGACAAAGTCAAAAAAATAAAATAATTTCATGAATGTGTAGCAATTAAATGAGCATTGAAGAACAAGGATAAATGTCTAATTTGGGAAATAAAAATAGGTTTCATGTAGGAAATAATACTGGAGCTACAGTCCGAAGCATCAACATTTGAATTTATATTTTCAATAATTGTATAAATGTCAAATTAACACTTAATTGTTTTGTGCCTGTGTTTTCTAATCAAGATCCTAATTTAGTTACTAGCTTCCTTTAATGACAATGAAGTAAGTCTTATTTTTAAAGAAAAAGCAGACCAGAAATTAGATACCTAAAGTAACTATTTTCCAAGTTAGGTTTTGTTAAAGGTCATATTTCACTTCATAATATAAAAATATAGCATTTCCACTATTAAGCATATGTTTAGAATTAATGTTAGAGCTCAATGTTTTTTTTTTCTTTTCTATCTACCTGATTATAATTTTTTGCTATGATCATTTCCTCCTAATAAGATACTAAAAACCTGTCTCTGCCATCTGTTTTAAACCTAGGATATGATATTCTAAATAATTTCCATCGTTTATCTTCTCAAACACTAATTCAAAATTATATTTAAGCAAAATATTGTTTACTTTATTTATAAATTATTTTTGTGAAATGGTACTCAAAATGTATTTTACATAACAGCATCTCTTACTTTTAAATCTCACTTTTCAATTGTATATTTTTCTACATATAAGCTTATTTATTTTCTAGAGTTAGGGTGACTAAAGAGACCCAACAAGAAATAATCCTAAGAATCCATCTTTATTTCCCAGTCAAGACTCATTCTTCCATTCTAATCAGAGTTTCAGGGTTAATTATCTGGAAACCCCATATTTGATATTACATATATTTTTGATGGGTTGTCTAGGTGACCATTAAATGGAATCAACAGCAAATATTTACTCCTAGTCACAAGACAGATTTTAGCTCTTTTCAAATTTTATAGCTCATAACAGCTTGGTGTGTTGGCTTTTTATACCCTTACTTTCAAAAGGAAAGGCATCTAGACCCAAGGTAGATAAAACAAATTCTGAAAGGCAGACCAAAAATAATTAAGGCTGATCAAAAGACTTAGAAATTTACTATGAAATAAATGGCAGGAACTATTTATGAAAACATAGTATCTACATATCTATATATATTCTAATTTCTGAGAAGTAATTAAAAATATTAAGAATGAAAAGTCATATATATATGCAGATATATACCCATATAAATGATAGATAGGAGAAGTATCTGCAAATTGAAATAATAATTTTTTACTTCCATTGTTTTACATATCTAATTCATACTTCAAAATATTTCTTAACTATTATTTTTCTAGAGTTTATGGGAGGGGTTGTTCAAGGACTGTAGAAGGTTCATTTTATCTACCACTCCAGACCTGTTTCATCACATCAGACTAAGGGGCCTAAAATCTTTGTCTATTTTGTGGGCCACAGCTTCTCTTACACAGACTTACATCGCTTCTGACGTTCCAGAACCACACTGCACTGACTTGATCTCCTTATACTGCTGATTTTCTCAGCTGTACCTGGAGGAAAGGGATAGGCTATGATTTAACATTAATCACACATTCTGCAACTCCAGCCAACCAGTTCTGATTCAATTGGGTCCACTAAGATTGCAGCTTCCTCAACAATTACATGATACCACTGAATACTACAACATCAGCACAGAGGAAATACTATTTCGTGGAGTAGACTTTGCCATAAGGTTACAAGGTATTGGAAAGAGCTATCTTATATAGCCTTCACCTTTTTCTCTTTGATGGACCTTTTTTTCTCTGTAAGAAAAAGTGTTTACTTACAGCCTCTACAGAGATGTCTCATGTGTTTGAGTAGCCAGAAATAATCTTTGAGCAAGTGTACAAGATACTTCCCTGAATTTATTTTCTCTCCATTTCTTCCTCACTTCCTTATTTCTTGTATACAAGATTGCCCTAAATTGAAGTCTCATGCATTAACAGTATGCTCATGTAAGCTTTAGCTCCAGGCTTTATTTCTAGCTTTACCAGAAAGGGGGGGAATCTACTAGCTAGTTGAAAAATGCACAGAAAAAATTTATTAGCTAGCTGAAAAATGCACAGAAAAAAATTTATTAGCTAGTTGAAAGAAAAAAAATGCACACAGAATATCTGCTCTTGACAAAGTGAAGTAGTACGGACTGCATTTACAATCCTGACTGTAACAACAAAAAATATAGGAGCAAATATATAAAATAAAGGTTTTCAGACAATTGTCCTTTAGGTAATACAAAATAATGATTTTTGAAAAAGGGGAAACAACAATTTACAACAATGTATAAATTATATCAAGTATTTAATAAATAAAAAGACACATATGTATTTTAACAATAAAAGAGGAGTGAGCATTCTTAAATTTGTGTTGAAGACACCATAAGCCTAATTCTAATTCACAAAGATATTACAAATAAGGAAGAAAATTATGGACTAGGATCTATCACGAACACAGAAAAATTGTATCAAAATATTTAAAACATTAATTTTACAGTATATAAAAATCATAATAGACCACAACACAAATAAATTTCTTCCAAGAACATAAAAATGGCTCTAAATTAAAAAGTAAACCTATCTAATTACCAGATTCACAGAATAAAGATGAAAAGCAATATAATCACTTAATAGGTAAAACAAAATCATTTGAAAAAAGTCAACATCAGTTTAGGTTAAAATATTCAGAAAACTAAGTATAGAAGAAAATGTACTAAAACTATTGGAGGCAATTAAAAATGTTATTTGGAAATTATACAAATAACTTTATATTTAATAATGAAATAATAAATATTTCCCTCCTAATCTCAAGAACAGAGAAAGATGTCTGCTTTTACAATTTCTATTCAACGTTTTACTGAAGGTCCTAGCCTTTACAGCAGTGGACTCTTTGCAGATGACATAATTGCTTTCATAGAAAATCTTAAGTGACCAAAAGAAGAACTACCCTAAATGGATAATAAGTAAATATAGCCAGGTTGTAGATTAGGTAAATTCTATAGTAGTATGAACAATTTGAAAACAAAAATGTCATTCACAGTAGCTCCAGAAAATATGTTTAGGAATAAATTGGAGTAAAACTACTATGCTAAATGATACAAAGTCCTGAGAGAAATTGTTACTGAGAATTTTTTCATATTTATGGATTGGAAGATTTAACTTTTTAAGAGGCCATTTCTCCAAAATTCATCTGTAAGAAGTCTGAGGCATTGTAACACTAGATTTGTTTTAAGAAATTGATATCCCCCCTTTGAAATATAGAAATGCAGAGGACTTAGAAAGTTCAAGTCCAGCTTTATAAAGAAGAACAAATTTGACGGACTTGTACTACCAGACATCAAGAATTACTATACATTTAGCATAATGAGTGTGTTACTTGCAAAAGATTTGTTGATCTTTTGCAAGTAACACACTCACTGGAAGAAAAACACCAGAAATAGACCTATATCATATAACAATTTTATTTTCAATAAATAAACCAAAACAATTTAAACAGAAAAAGAAAGGTCTTTTAAAAATTGTTCTTGAATTACTGTAATCCATATGTTTAAAATGTTAAAGGTCTTTTAAAAATTGTTCTTGAATTACTGTAATCCATATGTTTAAAAATGAAAACATGTTTAATTATAAAATTATTTCACATACAGTTGTTAGTAAAAAAAATATTGAGAGATTCTGTGCACACTTTAACCAGTTTTTTTTTCCATTGGAAACATCTTGTATAACTATAGTACAATATCACAATTAGTATATTGGCATTGATATAGTCAAAATACAAAACATTCACATCACCACAAGGTTTTCGTATGCTGCCCTTATGGCCACACTTCCAAAGCCTCCATCCCCAACTCCCATCTCCAGTCCAGCCACCATTCTATTATGTTATTATGGCATTGTTGTCTTAATTTGCAATCCCAGAGGAAAAATGTTATCTTCTTTGATGAGATGTCTGTTCAGACATTTTGCCCATTTTAAAATTGGACTGTTTGTTTTCTCATTGTTGAGTTTTGAGGTCTTTGTATGTTTTTGATGCCAGGCCTTTATCTAATACATGCTTTGCAAAGATTTTCTTTTAGTCTATGGCTTGTCCTTTCAATATCTTAATAGTGTCTTTTGCATAACAACTCTTTTTAAAATTTTAATGAAGCCTAACATGAATTCTTTTTTTTCATGAATTGTGTTACTAGTGTTATATCTAAAAAGTTATCACCAAACATAATGTCACCTAGATTTACTCCTATGTCATCTTTCAAAAGTTTTTACGGTTTTATTTTATATTTAGGTCTATGGTGTATTTGAGTTCATTTTTATGAGACATATTTTACAGTACATAGATAAGCATTTTTTTTCAGTTTAGTGTCTCATTTAGAATCCGTTTATCAATATCTATACTGTAACTTACTAGAATTTTGAGATGACATTGAATCTATGAATTATGTCTGAAGGAATCAACATCATAATCATAATTAGTGTTCCAATCTATGGACCCAGCATTTTTCTCCAGTTACTTTGGTCTAGTCTCTTTTGACTTTGCTGCCTGGCTGCAGTGGTGTCTCTCATTGAAGGAAGGACATGCGAGAGGGTGTGGCTGGGGAGGAGAGGAGGCTCAGATCTAGCAGGAAAAGAGAGTACTTCCTATGGTTGCTTGTTGGTAATAAGGTTCTGATTTTCCTTGATGGTGACTTCCAGATGATTTTCACTGGGATAGAAGAAAGAATGAGGCTATCTGTACTGCCTGCTCTTCCTAGACTGGGGACTGGGAAATACTAAACCTAGGCTTCCTCTTCTATTTGCAGAGAGACATGCAACATCCTGCTACTCTGTTATTTCTTCAGCCTTGGTATCTCAAACCAGTTAACCTTTCCTTTACCACCTTGCAGAGTTCTTTTGGTTGCTTCTTGCATTATTCACAGGTTTTATTGTTGTACTTAATGGGAAGGAAAAGAAAGAAATGAATCTCTGACATCTTAGCTGGACCTGAATTCAGCACTTTAATGTTTGGCAAAAACTCTGGTAGTTTCTTATAACATTAGCATACCTCTTCCTGAAAATTTCACTTCCTGACATTTACTCAGGTGAATAAAATTTTTAAAGCTGTGAAAAAACAAAGCTGATTTATTCATAATTGCTTCATTTCAAATCAGAAACAGCAGAAAGTCATTCAATGTGGAAATAGATTTTTAAAAATCTGCTGTATATTCATTCAATGGAATATTATTAAGCAATAAAAAAGAATAAAATATTTAGGTAGCAACAATATTTATTTCAAAAATATTATGTTGAGTGAAAAACCATTATATAGAATAACACATAATGTTTACTTCTATTTTTCTGAGTGTCTGGGAAAAGCAAAATTGATTTGTGGTAGAGGAAATTCAAAGGAATCATCATTGTTCTTGGGGTGGTGAGAATGTTTATTTGAAGGAGCAAGAGGGAAATTTCTCAGGTAATGATAACATTTTACATTTTGTTAAGTGTTTGGATTTCACAGGTGTATTGTTTGGCCAAAATATCTGAGACATCTAAAATTAAAATTTGTGCATTCAGTTGTATATAAATTTTACCTAAACAGTTTACAAATATTAAACTTTAGTTGATAATACAAATATTTGGAAAAAAGGATATAGGTATCAACAACTTAATCTGAAATACACAATAAGGTGTTATTGACTGATGATTATAGCAATGGAAAGGTGGAAAGATATAGAATACATATAAATTTTTAATTGTCAAATCTAAAAAATGACTTTCTTCTGGAATTATTTTCTATTAAGAAATGTATAGGCAAATAAGGTAATTTCTTTTGCTTATAAAATATTTTATTGGAACTCCTCATCCAGATGAATACTAAGGGGATCTTTCATAATTCTTAAAGTATCTTTATCTTAAGATAAAGTTTAGTATCAATACAAAACTCTCAAAATTTCTTCAAATTTCTTCATGCTTATTAAATTTTAATAATAAAATACTGAAAGAATGGCAGAATGCTTGCTTCTCTTTGATATGTACTAAAAATTTCTAATGTCTTTCTTTGGGATATTCAGCTCTTTGTTCTAAGAATCTATTTTACTCTGTGTGTCTCTTTCATGATAGATAACTATAATTATTTTTAGGGCAGAGAAAATTATCTTTGTTAAGTATGATATCCACATAAACATCTGCACCAATGAGTATGAAGTACCATACATGATACATTCTATCTCGTACTATTAAACATTTTTTTTTCTGATTGCATCTTCCCAGATGTTTGTAGTTTAACTGTACGTTACTCAGAGGGGTAAACTTTTAACCAGCATTTTCTGAATACAATCTTTAACTCAAGGTATTCATATTATACAACCAATTTTAGCTCAGGGGATGACTGCTGGGATAAAATAGGGACAATAGAGAGGTTATCACATTACATCATGGAACAAACCCTATCAGGCATGCAAACTCTGCACTTGGGTAACATTGCAGCAGATTACAGAGCTGTACTCAGAATTGAAGCTTTTAACATGTATTTAATATTGATAATTATAACTAATGCAAACAGAGAGGTAAAGTAATTGAAACTAAAAAAAAAAAAAAAATCACACTACTACCTCTGGCAAGACATCACAAAATCATCTACAGTTTATTCAATGGAAATTATTCAAATTCTTATAACTCAGTGCCAATATGGTTTTAGAAAATACGTTGTTATATCTTTTCTTTTCTTTGGTTACAAAACAGCTTTCACTGACAAATAGAAATCTGGGGAGCTGTTTTCTTCCTAGGTCAAATTCTGCATTATGAAATTTTCTATTAACATATGGATGGATATTAAGAAACAGGTACTACTTTTATTACAATCTTAAAATGTTGGGATTGTATTTCCATGAGTTTTGGTAAGTTTTCAACAACTAGGAGTCTTGGCGCCGGAAAAATAAATAGCATCACCCAGATATAGCTCTATCAACTATTAGATTATTCTGTAGCAATATTTTTTTCCGAAAAATTTTGAGCAGATAATTGGAAATAAAATCAGGCATTGAGAGAATGACAGTTTTTATTTCAAAGCTATTTGCTACCCTTCTGCTTTCTACCCTCTGCATTTTACATATTTATAAATATGAAATGAAAGCATTTTCTTTGGTTAAAACCATATTCTCTTTTACAAGCAACATTTTAGAGTTTTATGAGAGTGATTAAAATTGAGAAGCTTGATGATGCCCAAATCTAAACTGTTTTGAAAAATATAAATGATGTACTTAATATGTGTAATTGCTAATTTGTATTTCTTGTTTTAAAACTGGTTATTAAACAATCATGCAGAAATAAAATATAATTGATGTCTTTTAGAATGAGTTATTTTTTCAAGCAATTTAAAAATATGGTTATAGTTATAGACCAACATGTAAGCAATTATGAGATTTATGAATCTACTGACAATTCTTTAGCTTCAATTCATTTATATGTTGATGAAGTTTACTAATGTTTTGGAACAATCAAACTGATAATGATATTACTTAAAGGAAACAACTTACTTATTACTAAACAGACTTTATGATATCATTAATTCTTAACCACTTGTAGTGACAACTAAATATTTTTAGTCACTAAAAATATAGCCAAAGCTATTACATTCTTTTAGATAGCATATAGAAGTGATCTCTCCAAGGATTTGTTTCCAAAATACTGCCATCTTGTGATACTCTTCACAGAACATCTAAGAGTCATTTATGACATGGTCTTTAGGTGAAATAAAGAATGGTACTCTAATTAGATAAATAGACCCAAGTGAATACTATGGAAACCTAGAGAGTTAGAATAATCTTTAACTTAAGAATTATGAATGAGCCCCTTAGTATTCCATCTGGATGAGGAGTTCCAATAGAGTATTTTATAAGCAAAAATAGATTATCTTATTTGCCTATACATTTCTTATTAGAAAATAATTCAAGAAGAAAGTCAATCAATACTCACTAATTTTCTGTCTGGAGAGAAAACACTCCATTTTGACTCAATCCAATTCATTTAAGTACAACTACTCACTGAGTATTTTTAGTAGAAGGTTTACACATTATTTGGCAAACATACATAAGGCTGTGACTACTCTTTGATTTCCTTTGGGGTCTTTTTGAACCGGGTCTCATTTGCATTATGACTTGAGTTATCAAGTTCCAGAGATGTGACTTATTTTTACACAGTTGAATTGTTTGGTGATTAGGGTCATCTAAATTATCCTAACTCTTCAGTGGCAGAATATAGACCTGCAACAGATATAGAAATGCACCTCTTAGCTTATAGTCTATTTTTTTCACTGAAATGTAATTATTTAGTTTAATTGTTTACTTATTCACTAGTTTGACCCCTAATTTAGTGCAACTGTTTCCAAAAGCAAAATTTATCACTAATAAAGATAGAAAAAAGATATTTGATATGATTTGAAGACAACTTCAAAAAAATTTTAAAGTTATTAGCAAAACCACAATCTTCATTTGGATCTATAATCTCTAGTATATTAATTCATTGATTCAAATGATCAATCATGCTATTTTATGGTTTTATTTTGAGGGATTCATTTGTTACATAAACATTAAATAAAGATAATGAAGCTATTATAAAACCTTAGCTTAGGGAAAGAGTAGTTTCATGGTCCTTTGCACTGAAAGGTTGCCTAGGATCTCTAGTAATGCACCAAAAGCATTTGATAAATTGTGAACATAAGAACAATGTCTGCAAACACTTTCAAGATCAGCTTAGGCATCCTCTGGTAACTGAAGCAGAAGGAAACATTTTCAAAGTGAGCCAGAGCAAAATGCCCTTAAGCTTTGAGTACTGAAGCAGTTTCACACAATAAAAGAAAAACTCCTTATGAGGCAACTTTGCCCTTGCTCTCAAAACACTTATTTTGTGCAGCGGAAATTAATGTGGGTACTATCAATGAACTCAACCTTGTAATAAGCTTTGCTTATATCTTTGGCAAATGTTTTGTGTTTCTCTGCATCCTGGTCCAAAAATTTCAAGTGCTTTTACTTTCCATGATGAGATATTAACTATAGAGAAACTTCAGTATTTTCCTTCAGGACTAAATCCCTCACCCTCTGACAATCAAGAATATTACTGCCCTTCCTCTTTAAGTCAAATACTCAATTTCAAAGTAATCAATTTTAATAAGGGAAAAAGCATAATGGTTTTGAATAAGTACCAGTGCTGATATGGCAAGACTAAAATAATCTATTTTATTTTAATTTAAGAGTGATGTCTCCATAAATATTCATTATTGTTAATAATTTAGTTCAACATACAATTTCAATATAATCCACAATGTGAAAGAAAAACAGTTTTTATCATTAAAAACTCCAGCATGATTGGAGATGTCAAAATGAAAAGAATAATGGCAAATATTCCACCTAAAAGAATATTTTTCAAATAGGTAGTGCAACTGATATTCACATGACATTAAATATATAACTCATACACATGGTGTTACATACATAGGTAAAAAGACACCTTATTATAGTGCTACGCAATACAAAGGCTCACTGCACCTAAAAACTTTCTATACTAATTATATTAACATAACAAATTACAGATTGACTTAAATGCCGAATACCCCAAGTAAGCATGAAGACTTTAAAGCAATTTAAATCTCTTAGTGCAATTCTTTTTGAAATATATGTATATATTTACTATTTGATATTTGAACACATGGTAATAACTTCTTAAAGGTATGTATTCATATATATAAACAAACATGTTTTCTAGAAGAGAAGCACTTCCGATTATAAAACTAAGATATTTAAAACCATGTGAATTTGACTGAATCTTAAACAGAAACGGAAGTTTTCTCTTAAATTATTAGATTGCATTTATTATTTTTTCAGACAGGATGAAACAGTTTTACTACATTCTATCCTTGTTACTTGTTTGTGACAAATTGTGTTTATTCCTGATTTTTTCAAATATTGAGCCTGTCTTTCTATGTTGAGGGATTTCTAGACTTTAGCTTATATAACTTTTCATCCTTTTCTTTATCCCAATGTTTGCCAAAAACAGCATTAAGGAAAAATTTTGCATTTTTCCTTAACTATAAACCTTTTTTTATATTGCTTATTTTTAGCACTTTTGTCTTTTAAAATCATTCAAATGGCAAACACTATGTTGCTTCAAATAAGAAATATTTTATTATGTAAACTTTGCTATATATTATTAATATAGTATATATTTAACATTATTAATGACAACTTCCTGGTTTGATAATGATTTCCCATAAGCAAGGAAGTAGCTTTCGCATTTTCTGCTTAATTATTAAAAATGGCAATTAATTATATTGATAATTATTAATATGATTTAAATGTTAACATAAATGTTATGTGTTTTGTAGCATCGATTATGTTGAACAGACGTAGATTCACTTACTTATTAATCTAAAACAACTACCAGTGAATATTAATCATCATAAAATGGATAAAGAATAGCTAAGATAATTAGGCATATGATAGAAGTAAGTTTCTTTTTTCTAATACCCTTTATGGCATTATATAACTTAGTGGCAAATCTAACAAACTAACAAACTAAGTTAAATTTTTCAAGATTTAATCAAACTGGATATAGTTATTATTGTTACATTCTGTTATTCTAGCTAATTTAAATTTTCTTCTCTCCTTTTCATTTTTTTTTAATCAGTCTCGAAAATGGCTCAGATATATTAACATTACAATCATTCTGCAAATTAATTTATATAGCATGTTTTTACCTTTATCTTCCCAGTAGGAGCGAAAGAATGATATGTGTGTATGTGTGTGTGTGCGCATGCATAGGCGCCAGTGTGTGTGTGTGTGTGTTTGTGTGTGTTGAGTTTATGTTTATAAGATATCTGGATGAGTTAAAATTAAACATCAACATTTTCTTTTAATGAGGTTCTATAAAAATCAAAATATAGGAATCAATATATGACATAATTTGCACTGGAGAAAATGAAATCAATAATGTTGGAGTCAAAACTGAGAAAATGTCCTAGAATGACAAGTCAAACAAGAAAAAAGATTATAAGAAATCTGAAACATCTGTGTAGTAAATATGATAAGTAATTATAACTTTACAGAATAAATATCTTTAATTTTTTCCCCTTCAAACAAGTTTTTCTGAGTATACATTTTCTTTCTCTTGATGATATCTTGGGCTTATTCTTAAGTTGTCTATTTGTGTACACACAAAAATGATATCCCTCTAGTAATCAAAACCCACTTTGTAATTTAAAAAGTTCACTGCAGTCACAACCATCAATTCGATCACATATACAACTCAATGCTTTGTCCCTCACTTTATCAGAGAGACTTGATTTGTTGTCAGATATATCACCACTAGGAAAGAGAATCAATTTCTCCTTTCGTTCTTTATTTTTCTCTCCTCTTCTGCTAGCCTACACATTATTTTTCTGTTTTTATATTTGCCAAGGAAAAAGAAAGGTAAAAGGAGATATAAAAACTGAATCGCATGTTTTGCTTTGGATATGCATTCCAGTT
Organism: Sapajus apella; assembly: GCF_009761245.1. NCBI lineage: Eukaryota > Metazoa > Chordata > Mammalia > Primates > Cebidae > Sapajus > Sapajus apella. The sequence goes on from NW_022436947.1 coordinate 21,121,414, forward strand.
TTAGCTCTCTTGTGGAAAACAGGTGTGCTTTCTTCCAGAGGCTCTGTAGGAGCTCACCCATTGAAAAGTGCCCTGATATGGACAATCCTTTCTGGTTAAGAGTGCTTACTAAGCACAACCTTTAGATCTCGCTCTCCACAGTTTCTCTCACAACATATAGCTGTGGGGGACCCTTTGCCTGGTGATGAGCCTTTTGACATGGCGCCCTGCCCTTAGTCCAGTCATATATTATTGCCATTCCAAAAGGGGGAAAAGTGGCTTCATCTTTGGCCCCCTCCACCCACAGTATTACACAGTCTCCCAGGAGAATATGTTAGGCTCTTTCAAGAATGTACTCACCACACATATTCCCATGGCAGCTCTGCGGTGGCCTTAAGAACCACAGACAGATGCTTCAAATTTTGTGGGCATCCTCAAAATCCATTACAATTTCTGTGTACTCCTCATGAGTTGGCTTAGGAAGGAAACATCTATTTCTTTATTCAAGGCAAATATATGGGAAGAAAAGAAGAAAGAACAAAATGCAGGAAGAAAGCAAGCAAGAAGGCTCCCAAACTTAGTAAATATTCCTATTTAGTATATAAAATTAAATCAATTAACGAATAAAAATGTTTTGACTGTTTAATAATGCCTAGTTCTAATTGTCTAGAACAGAATTTTAAACTTTATGTTGGTACCTCACATCTAAATGGTATTTACCAGTTTACAAAGTACAATCACATTCATGAACTCCTGTAGGCTTCACAAAAACTTTTAATACATTGGTAGAGAAGACATTTTTTAATCCAGTTTTACAAGGTAGAAAAATGAGTATCAGAGAAAACTGATTTGAAATGGCTAAAAAGTTGTTAAGTCAGAAGGCAGGTCATCTTCAATTTTGTTTATTTGTTTTTGTCCCTTCCAATTTTTATTTTTGTTTTTATTTTATTTTTTTTAGATGGAGTTTTGCTCTTGTTGCCTAGGCTGGAGTGAATGGAGTGATCTCAGTTACCGCAACCTCCAGCTCCAGGGTTCAAGCGATTCTCCTGCCTCAGCCTCTGAGTAGCTGGGATTACAGGCATGCACCACCATGCCCAGCTAATTTTGTATTTTTAGTAGAGATGGCATTTCTCTATTTTGGTCAGGCTGGTCTTGAACTCCTGATCTCAGGTGAAATGCCCACGTCAGCTTCCCAAAATGCTGAGGTTACAGTCATGAGCCACCACACCTGGCCCCTTGCAACTTTCATTTTAAGTTCAGGGCTACATGTGCAGTTTTGTTACATGATTAAATTGAGTGTCACTGGGGTTTGGTGCACAGATTATTTCATCACCTTGGTAGGTACATAGTACCTAATGGGCAGTTTTTCAATCCTCATGCTCCTCCCACCCTCCCCCCTCAAATAGACCCCCTTGTCTAACGTTCCCAACCTTGAATCCATATGTATTGGATAATTCACTCCCACTTATAAATAAGAATATGTGGTATCTTGTTGTTTGCTCCTGTGTTATTTGGCTTAGGATAATGGCCTTCAGCTGCATCCATGTTGCTGCAAATAACATAATTTTGTTTATCTTTATGGCTGCATAGCAATCCATGGGGCCTACATAGCACATTTTTCTTATCCAGTCCACAGTTTATGAGGATCTTGGTTGATACTCTGTCTTCACTGTGGCGAATAGTGCTGAAATGAACATAGTATGCATGCCTGGGTCTTTATGGTAGAATGATTTAAATTCTTTTGAATATACACCCAGTAATAATACTGCTGGGTTGAAAGTTAGTTCTGTTTTAAATGTTTTGAGAAATCTCCAAACTGCTTTCCACAGTGGCTGAACTAATTCACATTCCCTCCAGCAGTGTATAAGCATTCTATTTCTTTCCACAACCTTGCAAGCATCTGTTATTTTTTTATTGTTTTGACTTTTTAATAATAGCCATTTTGACTGGTGTGATATGGTATCTCATTGTGGTTTTGATTTGCATTTATCTAATGACTGGTGATGTTGAACATTTTTCATATAATTAAATGGAGGGAGATTTAATTATATTAAAAGTAAATGTTATAAATAGCAACTCTACTATGTGTTTTAAATTCTCAAATAACTGACAAAATGTATTTAGAACAAAGCAGTTCAGTTTTATTGCATATCATATCTAATGAATATCAATCATCTTAGATTTGTATTATTGTGTGATGTATTTTTAGATATTTCTCAACATGAAGTCAAAGAGCTAATTTTACTAGGAGCTATATAATTTATTAAATATTAGATAAGTAAATATTTGGAAAAATACCTAGTTTGCAGTAGAGAAAAAAATATTAAATGTGCTCTGCTTACTCTGGCCATTTATGTGTTTTCTTCCTTCTAAAGTTAAAGAACAGCTCCAGCCAATTAACATGCAGATATGTGTTCATTCACAAGAGAGGTTTTGTGTGTTTTTATGCTTTAGTATATAGAGAGACATAGTAACTAGTAATCCATAGTTCTTGACTTCCTCCCTAGTGGATTCTGAATCAGTCACCAGAGTAGGACTCTTTCTTTCACCCTTCTCACCACTTACTGCCTTACCAGACAGCCTGTCTGACAACAACAACCATGATTTTATCTCGTAAACAGCATGATATCTAAGGTGCAACCAAGTAAGATAAGGTCCTTAGAACAGATGATATAGGGGTGAGTCTCAGTGAAACTTAAAATCATTAAAAACAATACATTTCTGTTTTTGTATGTTTGCATGTTTGTGTGCATATGTATGTGATATAAAATGCAGTGGAAGTGCTTAAAATACAAAAATCAAATTTACATACTTCCAGCTTTTCCAGAGAAGGCAAGTATCTAAGACAAGCAAGTCATTTAAATTCTTTGGCTTTATCACCCCAGAATTCTGTATTCTTTCAAACCATTCCTTCATTAACTTAAGTCCCAGGGATTAGAAGACTGCTAAACACACTATATTTCTGGCTGATGGACCTAGGATAATTCCCCAAATGTACAATGCATTTCAAGTTGTGTATTATAAACATGAAGATACAGAAACTCGATTCGCTGTAAAACAAATTAAAATCCAGTGTGTTGGAAGGTAAGCATTTACTTCCCGCTGTAGCTGTTGGCTGATTGGAGTGAACATAATTATAATGAGCGTAACAGAAACAGTAGATTCTCCCTCTTTTCTATTGGCCGTCAACAGCACCTATTCAACGGAGCCTTCTGTTTTAGTGAAAAGGTTAATCATTTCCATTTATTGAATATTCAAATAAACAAATAACTTATTCTAGGTAATAAGGAGAGAGCAATATATTATTGTGATTTTTACAATGTCATAGAGAGTTAATATATGAATTATATATTTCGGGGAGCTTTAGCTTGTGGTTATTTACTATTGAAGTCATGGGTTAGAGCATAGGTAAAGGAGTATATTTCTAGAAAACCATTGCAATACATTGCTCCTTTGAAGTCTCAGTGAGTACAGAGATTAATCACCAACAAAGCAACTAAACACACACCAAATCATTTTTTCACTGTTTTAATACTTTGTTAGTTATATCTCTCTAGTTGTTAATGACAGTACATTCAATTCACACCAGCTAGGTTAATAACAAGATTCACTTTCTTACTCACCTAAGAAGTTATAAACATTATAGTGTTTCAAAGTAGAGCTGATTTTTGCTCAAACAATACTTTTTTATTTGTACTAATTTATGGCGTACATATGAAATTTTGTTACATCCATATGATGCATACTGATCAACTCAGGGTATTTAGGGTATCTGTCATCTGAGCACAACACATTTTTTGTTAACTATAATCACCTTACTTTGTTATCCATCATTGAATTTATTCCTTCTGTCTAACTAATTATATGTTTGTATCATTAACACACTTCTCCTCCTATACCTTTCTCCCTAGTCACCCTTCCCAGTCTCTGTTCTTTACCGTTCTACTCCCTAACTCCATGTGATCAAAGTTTTTAGATTTCACATATAAATGAGAGCATAAAATATATGTCTTTTCATGCCTGGCTTATTTCACTTAAGATAATGACCTCTAGTCTCATCCATATTGCTGCAAATGACATGACTGGAATCAGTTTTCCTGATCTCCTAACATTTCTGTTCAATTGATTATAGTCTCAGATTCTACAAGATAGCCTCCATTTTATGTCCCTTAGTGTATCCAGTAAAACAACAAAACTTGGGAAACGTTTTTCGATTCATTTTGATTGGAACAACTTAGGCTACATGTCCTTCTGAATCTTTCCCGGGAAGAAAGCTAAAGTCACATTGGCCCAAGCTTGCACTGATGGCCCACCCCTGGAGCCTCTTCCCTTTAACCACATGGACTGAAAGTGGGAGAAAAAGACACATAAATCATCAACTGAACATTAGGTACTTTCATTATAAGAAAGTAGATATTGGGTAGGGAGCTATTGGTTAGAAAATCTCTATGTACAATTGTAATAATAAAAGTAAAGAACTACTAAGAACCCATACTTTTTGGCTGACCACATTAACATATATCCTCTTATGTAAAAAAAACTAAAACTTCATTCCAAAAGGATTTATAATGATAGTATCTAGTCATAATGTCCAGCTTCAAATCCAGGCTCTTTGAGTAATATTTAACAGATATGTAAATCTCTAATATCTGATAACTTACACTTAAATTATGTATTTATTCAGCTATAAAATGTCATAACCAAAAGATAAAAAAAGGATAACTTTTAGATAACTTTGAGAAAAGATATGGAAAACCATCACATCATTGTTATTAATTCATAGCACATATATCCTAGACTATAGAAGGGAAGGGACTTTCCGTGTAGCAATGAACTAAGTGTTTTTTTTCAGTGCTGTTATTATTATTATTGTGTGTACTTTATATCATGTACATTCTCCTATTTGTGTCTGCCCATCTTGAACATATTTGAGATAAAAATATAGAAGGGACTGGGCGCAGTGGCTCACACCTGGGATCCTAGCATTTTGGGAGGCTGAAATGGGTGGATTGCTTGAGCTCAAGAATTCAAGATCAGCCTGGGCAGCATGGCAAAATCCTGTCTCTAGAAATAATGCAAAAATTATCTGGGCATGGTGGTGCACACCTGTAGTCCCAGCAACTTAGGAGGCTGATGTGGGAGAATTGCTGGAGTCCGAGAGGTGGAGATTGCAGTGAGCCATGATTATATCATTGCATTCCAGCATGGATAACAATGTGAGAACCTTTAAAAAGATAATAATAATAATTTAATTTAAAAATGCATATTTTCCATTATACAAAGTGCAATTCTTAGAAGCAGATACCTTACAAGCATTGTTGAGGTGGGCAGATAAAAGGTAGCCTAAGGATTTTTCAGTATAGATATTTTGTAGATAAGGCAATAAATATGACTTCGTTAAGCATTTGTCAAAAACGTAACTTTTAAAAGTTGTTCTTTATAAGTTTCCTAGTCTATTTGTTTTTATTTATATCCAAAGTCTGTTAAGCAACACTGGAGAGCTTGCCTACCTGTGGCTACTCCTTGGGTCAAATTTTGTCTTAAAAGTTCTTTCTCTAATCAATAGAACTCTGTACTCTGTTTATCTCCTTAGGATTCAGGTCCTAAGTGGATCTGCTTATCCACTATCTCTTAGAGAATTCAAGAAAATAACTTGACAGGGAAGGCACTAACTATCCTTCCCACAAAGTGAAGCAGAGAATTTATAATAGGAAGTGCATTACATAAGCTCAAAAATCAGCTTTTTATTTCATAATCACATAATTTCCCATGACTTGTCCTTTAATAAAATTAGCTTGGTTGCCAGTATTTGTTCTTTCCCTACCCCATTAGTTTCCAGGTTAGCTGAATTAAAATAATCTTGAGTTAAAGAACATAGGAAGAAATGGCCTCTTCTTATTTTCTCTAGACTTTGAGAAAGGTTATTTTCTTACCTTTGTTCATGCAGAGAAAAATATTCTGAAGCAAGAATTAACGTGATAATAATTAATTGTAGAAGTGCAAGTCCAAAACTGTAAAAATGATGAAAAAGAGGGGAGAGGCAAAAGAAGGAAAATTATATTCCTTCTCCAACATTGTCCCCACCCCTTTTTCTTGGGAATTACTTTTTATGCTTCAACAAGATGATTTCAAAAGCAAATTTTTTTCTAAGTTCATTTTATAGAGGATTCATTTTTTATGTATATAGTTATTTTAATTGTTATTGAGTGTATATTTGCTAAATATAGACTTCATATTTATATATTGAAGTCTATATTTAGCAAATATACGTTTGTATGTATATTTATATTTAGCAAATCAAATTATTTTTCATGGTGATAATGACAAGAAGAAACAGTTCATTTTTAGAAAGAACAGCTTAATAATAACTTATAAGTTTAAAATATAAAGTTTAGAAGATGGCTTAGAATGGTCATTTATTTCATTTTTGATTTGGTTATCATCAGTGTGACCTTAGGTGGTCCTTTCCTCGCTTTCCCAGTGCTTTATGCTACTTTATTTCTTTTAGCTATGCTTCCTTCATTGACAAGGGGAGTTGCAAAAATATGTGGTCATTTTAATATTTATTTTCCACAATCTCAAACTAAAATATCTACTCTAAGAAAACCTTTGATTTAGAAATATTAACTGCCTCTTAAAACATTATTCGTGTTTTCTGTTCTGTTTAAATACGTTTTTTCTGACTTATGAAGAATCTTAGGATTACCCTTCAGATTATTTCAGATTTTTACAAGACAGTTTTAACAGTTTGTTATAGATGATGGTTGATTTTATAGGGGTAGTAACTAGAGGAAAACATTTGGGATTGAAATATTTGAGAAATATTGTTGAAATATTTGAGATTGATTTGCAGTGTAGAATTAATAGGAGTGCATAATAAAGTAGGTATTTTAGAGGAATAAAGAACAAATTATTTATTTAACCATGAGTCATTGTACTTTGTGTAATTTCCTATGATTAATCTAATTCACACACACACAGACACACACATGCACACACACATATACACTAGTCTGTTCCATTATCCAAATTCTTAATGCTAAAATATCCAGGTTAAATTAATGTAGCTTTGAGTATTTTATATTGATTAATAATATCCTATAATATCATAATGATTTATTAACAGTTTGAAATATATTAAAAACTGAATGTTGTTTTAGATGTTTCAGAGAATGACATTACCTAGTTTGACCAAAATATCATATTTTAGAGGATAATGATAAACCTCTAAATTAATACTTGTAAAGGAGATATATATGATTTCCTTCTTTAGTTATCTTTTAAAAAAATGTCTCAATAGTATTTTCAATCTGTGCAACTGCTATTGTACAAGCTATCGTTTTGTTTTTTATAAAATTGGTGTCCAAAATAAATTTCTGAGTATATTATTCTAGTATAAGGAAAGGTAGTAACTGTATGCATTTATACTCATAGAAATCCTTGTATTTTGTATTATTTTTCCTCCAATAGATATTCTTCTTTTATTTGGATCATCATTTATTTGTCTTATTATAACTTATAGAAACATTAAATGATAACTCTATTAATAGTAGGGTTTTTACCTATGTTTTTCTGTTTAATGAGAATACATCAGCCATTTTCTTATTTTTTGCTATAATCCTTCTCTACCTCAAGACAACTCTTAGGTGAGCTTTGCATAAACAATAGGCTCCCCAAAGCCCAAATTACTATTTTGAAGAAGCTTATTCAAATAAATCTCCTATCATTCAAAAGCAGGCATTTGAAATAATTCTAAAGATTCTCTCTCAAAAATAGTCCCTATTATTTCTTAGTCTCACTCTCCAAGTGTAGTTAGCCAATGTTTCCAAAACATTTAACACAACAGATTTCTGTATCTGATGATGCCAGAACCATAGAGCAATTTGTTTAGAAGCCCTAATCTTTTCAGGCCACACAGATCTTTCAGATTACTGGCTGGGAAGGAAAGAACAAAATAAAGGAGGAGAGTGGAGAATATAGACCACTCAAGTGTGGTAATTTATGTGATAGAGAGGAGGATGTTTACCGACTCCCAAGATATATTTCGAGATGTGTTGAAAGAACATGGTTTGGCTGAGGGGATTGAAGGAATAGTAGTAGAGCAAACGGAATTGTTTATGAGATCACTGAAAGTGGTTGTTCATTTACAAAGTCCAACAACTTAAAGCAAATAATACAAAATCTCAGATGTAATAATAATGAGGCCTTTGGATGGAGCAAGAGAAATGTCTGGTCACTAATTTACAGAAATATAAACTTACTCTTTATCAAAATCATCAGAAGTTGTTGAAATCATCATTTATGAGATACACATAATTCATGGGGAGAAGATTCTTTCTACGTGTGAAGGCACCTATTAAAGAAATGTTGGTTTTATGCTTAGGAATATTATTTTTGTTGTTTAAAAATGACATGATTAGTGGATTTCTATAGAAATCATGAAAGAATTGCAAAACGGTATTGACAAAATCCTTATATTATTTTATTTCATATATTTGTGAATTTTGTTATTTTAACCAATGTATGCCAAGCGCCTATTTTTGTTTGCTTTATAATAATAAAACATATTTTTCTTTCATTATTTAAAGGAAGAGGATTTTTAGATGGAGAGAAGTAATATGGTCAAGGTGCTTTTGCACCAGTAACATTTTCAAGATCGTGGAACAGATGTACCTACCTTGAAAATTTTCTGAGGTTTAAAAGACAATGGGAACAGATAAAACCAAATCAAGTGTGATATGATTTTAATTGAGGAAACATATTAAATGCAAAAGAAATAGAATTATGGCACAATTAAGTTTTCTTTCAGTGTTGATTTTTGTATTCCACATAGTGTCAATGGTAAATCCATTTTTTTTTTTTTTTGAGGCTTAAACTTACACAATTTGGTGAACATCTTTGGGTTAAAACAAAAGTAAAAAAAAAATTTATATGTTATAGAATTATTTATTTAGAGAAAAGAGAATATAATCATAAATTTCAAAAAGCTGACACAACACAAACTTAATAAAATACAGAAAAATGAGAAAATTTATTATCTGACATTCTATAAAATAATTTTCTGTATTTTTCTCTATTATTCCTTTATTGTCATTTAGTTAATATTTTATAATATTATTACTATAGAGAAAATAGCCTTTTTGGTCTTCTATTGGTTGTTCAAATGTTGTTTTATTTTTGATAACTTTTAAAAATGTCATTTATCTTCTGACTTATTTTATTATGTACTTATTTACTTATTTTTAGAGAAGCATCTCATTCTATCACCCAGGCTGGAGTACAGAACAGAAGGCCAATGATAGTTTACTTCAGCATCAACCTCTCCTGGGCTTCAGTGATCCTCACACTTTAGCCTCCTGAGTAGCTGGGATCACAGTTGCACACCACTATACCTGACTTTTTTTTTTTTACTTTTTTTTTTTTTTTTTTTTTTTTTAAGGGTTTTTATTGCCTAGGCTGATCTTGAATTCTTGGCTTCATGCAGCCTTTAAACTTGGTATTAATGAACTGGTGACATAAATTTCTGTTTATAATGGAGTACAATATTAACTTTGCCACCTTAAACAACTAAAAATAGCAGGAAAATATATGAAATAAGAATTTTCAGACACTCAAAATCTGGTAGTAAAAATAAATCCTGAAAGTAGAAAAGTGCCTGAGGTTACCTCTAGAGCATACCTACTACATTACTTGGAGAGAATGTTTAGCCTTAGCAAAGGAAGTTTCCAGAGTTGTGGAGAGAGTTCAGAGTTGGAGAGAACATGGTGGCAAGAAAAGTAGTGAAGAGAAAAAATATACACAGAGAACTTGGATTAAGTCCTTTGCTGAATACTAAGCAGCATATACTTGTAAACACAAAACAAAACAAAAACCACCTAAGTTTAAGGCAGGCACTCCAACAAACAGCAGAACAAAATTTCAAAAGCTCAGTATGCTTAAGATAGAGCAGAAAAACCTCCTAATACACTCTAAATTATGACATGTATACAGAAGCATCCTGCCATGGTGGTGAGGCCAATTTATAACTAATCCAAATGTCCCTGGGATTTTAAGCATAACAGTGGTAAAAATATAAAGTGAAATGATCAAACTGTTTCCAAGTAACTTAACTGTACCACAGAAAAATGTGAAAAATACTTAAAGAAATACTAGAGTCATTTATATACCTAGCATCTAACTATGTAAAGTTTAAAATGTATGATGTTCACTCATGAAACATACAAATAAGCAGAAAAATTTTGCGTAATTGGGATTCAAATCAGCATATAATCCCAGATCTAGAAATAACACAGTAGATAGAATTATTTGACAAGGCAATTACACCAGATATTTAAAAAGAATTCAGTATTAAAGAAGGTATAGTAAAGAATTAGAATGTCAAGGACACATCTGAAAACACAAAAAAATGACATACCAAACATGGATAAAATGTAATGTTAGAGAATATTTAAAAACTCTGGATGGTATTAACAGGAATTTATATATTGCCTACAAATAGAAAGCATTCAAATGAAGCAAGGAAAAAGAGACAGAACAAATTGAACTGCATTCTATCAATGTACTGCAGATCAATATCAAGCACTTTTAATGTTTTTGTGATTAGAGTCTCAGAGAAGTTCACGGAGTGGGGGCAGTAGAAATCTGTAATAAGAAATGATGACAATTTTTTTTTCATTTTTTTAACTTTTTAAAAATACTTTTAAGTTCATTAGTACAAATGCAGATTTGTTACATAGGTAAACCTGTGTGATAAGGATGTTCGTTGTACAGATTATTTCAGCACTCAGGTATTAAGCTTAATACCCATTAGTTTTCCTGATACAACCCCACCCCCTCCTCCCACACTTCACCCTCCATAGGCTCCAGTGTGTGTTGTTCCTTTCTATGTCCCATCCACTGTGGAAGATAATGTGGTGACTCTTCAAAGACCTAACACAGAAATACCATTCAACTCAACAATCCCATTACTGGGTATATACCCAAAGGAATACAAATTATTCTGTTATAAAGGCACAGGCACATGTATGTTTATTGCAATACCATTTACAATAGCCAAAACATGAAATCAACCTAAATGCCCATCAGTGATAGACTGGATAATTTTCAAAATTTGATAAAAACTCTAAACCCACAAAACCAAAAACTTCAATAAATACCAAACACAAGAAACATGACAAAAAAACCCCAAGAACATTAGACTAAGACAATTTAACACTAATGATAAAATAAATCTTAAAAACAGAAGTTATAAATTTTAAAAACAGAGATAAGAAAGAGACATTGTATACAAGAAAGAGATATATTCAAAAGAACAAAGAATGATGATGAAAATCTTTTTTGAAATGATGAGTCATAATGCTGTACAGTAACATCTTTACAAATCTGGAAGAAAAATGCTGACCTAGAAAGTTATACTCAGTATAGCATCTTCCCAACAAATAACAACTGATAAAAAAGATTATCACCAGAAAACCAACATTCTGAGGAAAATTATAGGAATTGCTTCAGGTCAAGAAAAATGAGACTAGATGAAAATCTAGATCACATAAAAAACGAAGATTACTGAATATAACAAACATATGAGTATATATAACCTAGGCAAGAAGGTAAAAGACCTCTACAAGGAGAGCTAGAAAACACTGCTGAATGCAATCATAGGCAACATAAACAAATGGAAACACATCTCATTCTCGTGGATGAGTAGAATCAATATTGTAAAAATGACCATGTTGCTAATAAGCAATCTTCAAATTTAATGCAATTCCTATCAAAATACCATGATCGTTCTTTACAGAACTAGTAAAAACAATCCTAAAAGTTACATGGAACCAAAAAAGAGCCCACATAGCCAAAGCATGCTTAAGCAAATAGAACAAATTTGTTTGGTGATTGTTCATTTATAAGCCCAACAACCTACAGCAAATAATACAAAATCTCAGATGTAAAAATAATGAGGCCTTTGAATGGAACAAGAAAAATGTCTGCTAACTAATGTATAGAAATACAAACTTCAACTTAATCAAAATCATCAGAAGTTATTGAAATCATCACTTATGAGACACATAATTCATAGGGAGAAGATTCTTCCTACGAGTGAAGGCACCTAGATAGAGAAAAGGTTGAATTGCTTTATTCTTAGGAATATTATTTTGGAGTAAAAGAATTTAAGAAACAACAATAAACAATGCACAGACATATCCTGTCTAGAAATAAGGTATCTTTTCCTCCCCCATAGAAACAGCCAACCATTTAAAAAATAAAAGAATGGAAAATGTTATGCCATGCTAATTCTAATTGAAATAAAAGTTTGACTACATACAAGGTAAATTCCAGATCAAGAAATGGAGATAAGAAAGCTTATTTTGGCAGGGCATGGTGGCCCATGCCTGTAATCCCAGCACTTTGGGAGGCAGGTGAGTCATGAATTCAGGAGTTTGAGACCAGCCTGGCCAACATAGTGAAACCTCTTCTCTACTAAAAATATAAAAAATTAGCCAGATGTGGTGGTGTGCTCCTGTAATCTCAGCTTCTTGGGGGGCTGAGACAGGAGAATCGCTTGAATCCAGGAGATGGAGATTATAGTGAGTCAAGATTGTGTCATTGCACTCCATCTTAAAAAAAAATAAAAGAAGAAAATTCATTTTATAGTGACAGTGGTCAATTTACCAAGTGAACATGCAATTATAACAATTTATGCATCTAACCATGAAGTTTCAAACTATATAAAGGAACAGTGAATCAAAAGGAAAGAGAGAATCCAAAGGAACTCCCAAATTTATATTTCTATGGGTTTCTGCACCTCTTTTCAATAATTGATAGAGCAAGTACATATAAAAATTAAGGATATAGAAGAGTTGAACAAAGACATAAAAATGGACTATAGATGCTCCTGGACTTATGATGGAGTTCTGTCTTGATGACTCCATTATAAGTGAAAAATTCTGTAAGTCGAAAATGCATTTAATATATCTAACCCATACAACATCATAGCTTAGCCAACTGTATCATAAGTATGATCAGAAAAAATACATCAGCTTACAGTTGGGCAATATCCAACAAAAAGCCTATTTATAATAAAATGTTGACTGTATCATGTAATCTATTGAATATTGCACTGAAGTATGGTTTCTACTGAATGCATTTCACTTTCGCACTGTCATAAAGTCCAAAAATTGTAAGTTGAACCATTGTTAAGTTTGGGATTATCTGAAAAAGATCGTTAGAAAATACTCATGCAACAACAGTAGAACATTCATTATTTTTCAAGTGCATAAAAAGCATTAACTAAAATAGATCATAATCTGGATGATAAAAATGTCACATTAATTATAGAAGTTTTTACGTTATTACAAATGTGTTTTTAGTCTACGATTAAATTATAAATCCAGAAGAGAAAGAGATAGGCTGTCTCACAAACATTTTGAAAGCAGCTAACATCTTTGTGTATAGCCAATACGTTATAGAAGAAACAAGAAGGAAAATAAAATATTATGAACTAAAAAATAAAATAAAAACAAAATAAATGAAATTATGTGAGACACATGATAATGCTTAGAAGAAAACTTACAGTGCTGAAATACTTACATTAAAAAGGAGAAAAAAATTATATTTATGGTTTAAGTTTTTCCCAAAGAAACTTCAAGTAGAGTAGCAAAATAAATCAATAGGAATATATAGAAACAGTGGGAAAAACAAAGGTCAGTATCGTTGACAATAAAATTTAAGAAAATTAATAAAGTGAAAAAAGTTATTTCTTGGTAAGTTAAATACAAATGAAAACATATTTTCAGGCCAATCAAGACAAAAAGGGAAGTCAAAGATTATGAATATCATGAATATAAGAGAATGCATCACTATATGTCCTATATATTTGTAATTGACTTGAATTTTTTAAAATGTCTGCTCTTAAAAAGGCATTGTTAAGGTAATTAAAACAATGAACATAGATTTAGAGGAAACCATTTCAAAAATATGTTTGATATAGTATTTATATCTAGAATATATACAGAATTTTCAAGCTTGATTATATAAAAACGATCAAAAAACATGAGCGAAGCACTCAAACCTTCACTTTACCAAGAAAGTATCAAGATAAAGAAATAAGAAAAAGCAGTATTATTTACAGTGGCTACAAGAAATTTTTAAATGCCTGAAAATAAATTTAAACAAATAGGTGAAAGATCTCTACAATAAAAACTAAAAAAAAATTGATGAAAAAATTGAAGAAACAAAAAAGTGACATCAAATTCTCATGAATTAGAAGAATTATCATTGTTGAAAATGACCACATTAATTAAAGTAGTCTAAAGATTCAATGTAATCCTATAAAATACCAGTGGGATTTTTCACAGAAATAGAAAAAAAAAATCCTAACATTCATGTAGAACTACAAAAGACCTTAAACAGACAAAGCAATTTTGAGGGGGAAAAAAAAAAGCTGTAGATATTACACTACCTAACTTCAGAATATAGTGCAGAGGTATAGTAACCAAAACAACATGTTACTGGCATCAAAACAGACAAATAGACCAGTGAAACACAATGGAGAACCCAGAAACAAATCCAAATATTTACAGCCAAATGTTTTTTGACAGAGTTGCCAAGAACACGCAATGAAGAAAGACACCCTATTGAATAAACGGTGTTTGCAAACTGGATATTTGTATGCAAATGAATGAAACTAGATACCTGTTTATCATCATACACAAAACTCAACTCAAAACACATTAAAAACTTAAAAGTATAACCAAACTATAAAAACTCCTAGAAGAAAATAGGAGAAATGCTTCAAAAAGTCAATCTAGGTAAAAATGTTATAGCCAAGACATCAAAAATCACAGGCCATCCAAATATACATAAGTGGGACTGTATTAAGTGAAAAACCTTCTGCCCAGCAAGGGACACAATTAACAGAGTAAAGTGATAACATATAGAATCAAAGAAAATATTTGCAAACTATCTGTGAAGGGACTTATATACAAGATATAAAAGAAATTCAAGCAACTCAATATAAAAAATATAAAAATAAAAATACAAACAACCTCATTAAAAAGCGGGCAAAAGACATGAGCAGACACTTTACAAAAGAAGACATACATGTAGCAAACAATCATATGAACAAAAGGTCAATATCACTGATCATTAGAGAAATGCAAATCAAAACAACAATGAGATACTATCTCATACCACTGAGAATAATTATTATTAAAAAGTCGAAAACAACGGATGCTTGAGAGGTTGCAGAGGAAAAAGAATGCTTGTATACTGCTGATGGAAGTATAACTTAGTTCAACAGTTGAGAAAGACAGTGTGACAATTCCTCAAAGCCCTAAAGAGAGAAATACCATTCAACCCAGCAATTCCATTACTGAGTAAATTCCCAAAAGACTATAAATCATTCTGTTATAAAGATATATGCATATATGTTTATTGCAGCACTATTCATAATAGCAAAGACATGGAATCAACCTAAATACCTATCAATGATGGAATTGGTAAAGAAACTGGTACATATATACCATGGACTACTATGCAGCCATAAAAACAGAGGAGATCATATCCTTTGTGGAGACATGAATGGAGCTGGAGGGCATTATCCTTAGCATATTAATGCAGGACTAGAAAACCAAATATTGCATGTCTCACTTATAAGTGGAAGTCAAATGATGAGAACACATGGACACATAGAGAGGAACACGACTCCCGGAGTCTTTGGAGGATGGAGGGTGGGAGCAAGGAGCGGATCAAGAAAAATAACTAATGGGTACTAGACTGAATACCTGGGTGATGAAATAATCTGTACAACGAACTCATGTGACACAAGTTTACCTATGTAACAAATCAGCACACACCCCTGAACTTAAAAGAGCAAAAAAATCACAAGAAATCATAAAAGACAACACCAAAACTCCCAACCAAATAATCTAACAAGAAAATGGGCAAAGAGTGAAATGTCTAAAGAGACATTTCTCAAGAGAAGACATGCAAATAGCCAAAAATATCTGAAAAAATATTTGTCATCAATAATCACCAAGGAAATGCAAATCAAAACCACAATGAAATAGCTCACCCCAGTTAAAATGGCTATTATAAAGAAGAGAGAAAATAACTAATGCTGTCAGGAGTGCAAATAAAAGGGAACTCACAATGTGGATGAGAATGTAAATTGGTATAGTGATATAGAAAAAAAGTGTGAATATTTCTCAAAAAATTAAAAACAGAGCTGCCGTATGATCTAGCAATACCGCTGCTGGATATTTATCCAAAGAAAAAGAAATTAGTGTGACAAATGGTCATTTTTACCCTCATATTTAATACAGTACTATTCACAATAGCTAAGATATGGAAATTAACCCAAATTTCCCTGAACAGATAAGTGAATAATGTGTATATGTATATATAACATATAATAAACATATTTACATGCATATTACATATAACATATATATATATAATTATACACACACACGCGCGCACGCGCACGCGCGCGCACACACACACACACACACACACATTGATATGGTTTGGCTGTGTTCCCACCCATTCTCAACTTGAATTGTATCTCCCAGATGTTGCCGGTGGGACCCAGTGGGAAGTAATTGAATCATGGGAGCCAGTCTTGCCTGTGCTATTGTGATAGTGAATGTCACACAAGATATGATGGGCTTATCGAGGATTTTCACTTTTACTTCCTTCTCATTTTCTCTTGCAGCCACCCTGATTCTAAGGCCTCCCCAGCCAAGTGGAACTGTAAGCTCAATTAAACCTCTTTTTCTTCCCAGTCTCAAGTATGTCTTTATCAGCAACGTGAATAAGGACTAATACAGCCAATTCATAGCAGCAGAGTGAGGCACTACTGAAAAGATACCCCAAAAATTGGAAGCAACTTTGGAACTGGGTAACAGGCAGAGATTAAAACAGTTTGGAGGGCTCAGAAGAAGACCGGAAAATGTGGGAAAATTTGGAAGTTCCTAATTAATTGTTGAATGGCTTTGCCCAAAAGCCTGATAGTGATATGGACAGTAAGGTCCAGGCCGAGGTGGTCTCAGATGGAGATGAAGAACTTACTGAAAATTGGAACAAAGGTAACTCTTGTAATGTTTAAGCAAAGAGACTGGAGGCATTTTGCCCCTGCCCTAGAGATTCATGGAACACTGAACTTGAGGGAAATGATTTAGGGTATCTGGCAGAAGAAATTTCTAAGCAACAAAACATTCAAGAGGTGATTTAGGTACTGCTAAAGACATTTCGTTTTATGAGGGAAGCAGAGCATGAAAATTTGAAAAATTTGTAGCCTATTTGATAGAAAAGAAAATCATACTTTCTGGGCAGGAATTTAAGCCAGCTTCAGAAATTTGTATAAGTAGAAAGGAGCCAAATGTGAATTCCCAAGACCATGGGGGAAAATGTCTCCAGGCCAAATCAGAGGACTTCATGGCAGCCTCTCCCATCACAGTCCCAGAGGTCCAGGAGAAAAAGGTAATTGTAGGCCAGGCCCAGAGTTCCCGTGCTGTGTATGGCTTGGGGACTTAATGCCCTGTGTTCTAGCTGCTTCAGCTGTGGCTGAAAGAGGCCATGTATAACTCAGGCTGGCTTCAGAAAGTGAAGCCCCAAGCCTCAGCAGCTTCCACATGGTGTTGAGCACTGAAGTCAAGAATTAAGGTTTGGAAACCTCTGCCTAGATTTCAGAAGATGTATGGAAATGCCTGGATTCCCAGGCAAAAGTTTCCTGCAGGGGTGGATCCTCATGGAGAACCTCCACTAGGGCAGTGTGGAAGGGAAATGTGGCGTTGGAGATCCCACGAAGACTCCCTGCTAGGGCACTGCCTAGTGGAGCTGTGAGAAAAGAACTGCTCCAGACCATAGAATGATAGATCTCCCGACAGCTTACACCCTGCACCTGGAAAAGCTGCAGACACTCAATGCCAGCAGGTGAAAACAGCCAGAAGGGAGATTGCAAAGCCAGCCCACCCAAATTTGAACTCTAATTGTATCTCTCAGAATTGCCACCTGTTGTGGGAGTGACCCAGTGGGAGGTAATTGAATTATGAAGGCCCGTCTTACATCTGCTATTCTCGTGATAGTGGTAAGTCTCACGAGATCTGATGGGTTTATCAGGGGTTTCCGCCATTGCTTCTTCCTCATTTTCTCTAGCTGCCGCCGCAGAAGGAATGATGTTCGCCTCCCCTCATGATTCTGAGGCTTCCACAGTCATGTGAAACTGTAAGTCCAATTAAACTTATTTACCTAGTCTCAGATATATCTTTATTAACAGCAGGAATATGGACTAACACACACACGGCACAAAAAGAGAAATAGTATATATTCTCACTAAAAATTAAAAAATAACATTGAGCTCATAAAGGTAGAGTAAAATTGGGGGTTTTAGAGGCTGGGGAGGGTAGAGGGAGGGAAGAATCAGGAGTTGTTTAACCAATATTAAGTTTTAGCCAGTTAGAAAAAAGTAGTTCAGCTGTTCTGCATTTCTGTAGGATGAATATAGGTTATCTAAAATTTATTGAATATTATTAAAAGCTAAAAGAATTTTAAATGTTCACAACACAAACAACAAAGGTTTAAGGTGATGGATATGCTAATTACCTGATTTGATCAGTACACATTGTGTACATATATCAAAATATCACTCCGAATTTCATAAATGTGTACAATTAATACATATCAAGTAAAAGTAAAAGGAAAGAAAAAGTGCTCAACATTCTTAGTCCTTAAGGACATGTGCGTTCAATCACAATTTGATACCACTGCATAGCTACTGGAATGGAAAACTAACAAAACAAAATAAATACCTGCAAATACAAGTGCTAGTGAGGATGTGAATTAAATATTCATATATGATTGATGGGGATGCAAACTGATGCAGCTTCTTTAAAATGTATTTTGGAAGTTTCTTATCAAGTTAAACATATACTTATCACCTGAACCATCAATTCCACAACCACCTATTTACAGAAGATAATTGAAAACATGTTTACCCAAAAACTACAACTTCTATTTATGCTTTCGCCTGTGTTTGTTTGTGCATGATGATTATGGAAAAGAAAACAAAAATGAATGAACAAGAAACAAATCAGTTGCAGACATGAATTTGGCATGAAGGAGGGGGTTGACAACAATGGGATATCAAGAAATGTTTTGTTGTAATAGAAGATTCTCTATATTTTTGCTTGGTGTACATGACTCTGTGTTCATGAAAATTCATAGAACTGTACATTAAGTGAATTTTACATTATGTAAATTAAACCTCAATAGAGTTAATTTACATAAAAAAAGCCTCAATTTTCCACACATATATTCCCCAAAAGTTTTTCTTTGATCTAGAAAACACAGAATATATGTTCATATAATGTGATAAATATGACCTAGAATTTAGTAATTATTTTAGGGCTTACAGTATACATCTTAACAATCATTTTCAATGTTCAGATAATATTGCATCACTTCATATGTCGGATAAGTATACAACTATGTGTTTCCATCTCCCTATACCTGGTGCTTGTTTTGTTGCCATACATTTTCCTTCTACATATGGTCACATGTCTGTTGGATAGATACCTGAAAATGATATGATTGAGCTACAGTGCACGTATATGTTTATCTTGTTAAGAAACTTGCAAGTTATTATCCAAATGAACTGTATCATGTTACATTCTCATGAGAGTTATGTGTAAGTTCTAGTTGCATCAAATACTCACCAAAATGTGATATGATCAGTGTTGTTGTTATTTGAGATTTCTAGTCAATATGTGGAGGTATACCATCATGGAAATATTCTGCATTTTCCTAATCCACAGTAGTGTTCAGCATCTTCTCATATTGTTTTTTTTTTTTTTTCCATCAACGATAGACTATTAGGAATAATGGTGAATTTAGCATCATTATTACATGCAACATTGGTATAAAATTTGTATTCTATGTGCCAATAAAAAGCACGAAGAATAAAAGAAAAACTATGACAGATTTCATGTCTAATCATTAAATATAAACAAGAATACATTTATAAGAAAACCAATGAATGTCACTTCATAAGTCAGACAGTTATATATCTCTCAAACAGAATACTAATATTGCTATTTATCATAAAAATGTGTTGAAATAATATTGAGAACTGCTTTTCATCAAATACTGGCAATAAAAGCACAAAATACAAACCAGAAGAGAGAAGACATTTTAATAATGTATTTAACATACAACTACTATACTTAGTATATTTTTAAAACTCCCACATATCAGTAAGTCAGATAAAACACAAGAGAAACATTTGCTAAGGATATGATCTTTTAAAAGCTTTTTGCATAAAATAATATTCAAGTGGCTGAATAACATGAAGTTACTCTGTATAGACATCAAATAAATGCAAATTAAAACTACATTTGCTAGCACTACTCGCCGACCAACATGACTTACTTTAAAAAATACACAATACATTCAAATGTTGTTGATGATATATAAAAATTTAGATTCTCATACACTGCTGGCAGGACCATAACTTCTTGAAAAACTGTTGGCCAGTATATAGTAAAGATGAACATATGCACACTCTATAGTCTGGAAATTAAAATCCAGGTGTATACTCAAAGAAGTTTCCAAAGTAAAAATTGAAAAATGTGGTAACGTATAAAAATCTTCATAGCAACATTACATGTAATAATCAAGAAAACTATCAATATATTAGAAAATTAAATTTTGGTATATCTATTTAGAGTAGAATGATATGTAGCAAATGGAATGAAAGATTCACTATGTGCAGCAATAGAGTTGAATTTCATAAACATAATAATGAGTAAAAGAAGCCAGACACAGTACTACATTTTATGATCCCCTTTATATGAAGAGTACAATCAGGTAAACTAATCTATGTTAGAAATTAGAATAGTGGTTATCCTAGTGGATGGTGGTAAGAGAGGGAGACACTCAAAAAGGAGGCACTTGAGGGATAGTGACATTTTTGTCTTCATGGGATGATTACATGGGTGTGTTTATTATGGAAAATTCGATTTCTTCTCCATTTCCACTGTCTTTATCTTCTGTTAGCTAAAATGCAATGTAGTGTTCTGTGTACAAGGAAATGCAATTTGGATTTCTCAGAGTACTTGGATCTAGGGCACATTATTTAGAGGTTGATTAGTTGGGCTGCAGGTGGATGCTTTGCTGATCCCTTGGGATATTAGCTGTGATTGTCTTGATATAATTTAGTTCCTTCTTAGAACCACGGCTTTGATTAGTGACTCAACATCCACAGGTGAATATTTAAGTGAGAGGAATCATTTTAAAGCTCTCAATTATCAGTATTGTTCAGCTATCTAGGATTAAATTTCTTTCTTTGTTAAGTGTGCTATTTCAGGTAGTGCATTGAAAAGTAGTTCCATTATAAACCAATCAAAATTAGACCTGACTCTGTGCATATGAAGTACTGCAAAAGGCATTTAGTTACTTATTGAATAAGCAAATATCTGATATAAAAGTCATTTATCATCACTGCATTTTAAAATTATTGAATTTTTGAACAAAGTATTATAGGTAATTAAAAAATTACAGAAATCCAGAGAAGCAAGATAAATTCTGTGGCCTATATTATGAAATCTCTCTTGAAACTCTATTTCATACTGGGTTTGCAGTAATACACACATTGCAGTATCATCCTTTATCACTCTCTGAAGTGCTTCTAGAAATTGATTGATTTTGAGCATCTAATAAATTTAACAAATAAAAAATATTGAGAGAAATACTGCTGTGGTAAGGAAATTTCCTATCTCTATACCCATTAACTTGAGTTATGGAGTAATGGACTTTAGCTGGGTTCAAAGGCAAATCAATGTCATGCAGAATGGGGTAATAAAATTGTGCCCCATAAAGCTCTTGAATATCAGCCAAATCACAGAATATTTGGCAGAATTCCTAGGATTTTCCTGCAGAATATTACTTCAGGATTTCTTAAAATTCTCATAAGCACATAGAATGTACGTGTTGCCAGTAAACTAGGAAGCTATAACAGTGTTTCATTATTCTGATAGAAGCCAGTTGCTATAAACTCTAGTAGTTCAAAATGTTTAAATCAAAAAATAAGTGGAACTTCTTAGAAAACTAAGTTATTTATATCAAGAGAATGCAATGATCTCTTACATTAATGGAATAGAAAGTATTGGGGTCTATGGTATATTATAGAAAGGAAAAATAAGGGGTTGAGTCACTTCTGGGAGACTAGAGGACGTCTAAATATTTCTCCCAGGCAGGAAGACCACATATAGGTCTTATGGTCTGGTCTGACAAGTTTGAATGGGATGTGTCAGTTATCCAGAGCAGTTAGTGGACTGAGACTGAAAAGAAAAGACAATTGAAAATTGAATGGATGGATGGATGTTGTTAATCTAAAGAGGAGGATTAAAGTGAAAAGAAACCTTGGAGCATGTGAGGTAGCTATTTAGGCCTTGTGTCCAAATTTCACAAGTATATAAGGCAGGAATATACATATGAATAGAAGACTCTCAATGGCATATAAATTAAGGATATTAAACAAAAACTGTAAATAAGTTTGGACAGGACTAGGGCAGATATTTTTGCTATATCTGAGTTTTTCAGCTATAACTTTTTGATACATCATTGAAAGGTAATATAAGAAGCAAATATTGCTTATTTTCTATTCATGTTTAGTGAATCATCTTTTCTATTAATGAGTAGTAAGGGAGAAGCTATAATTAAACGTTTACTGTCTTCATGAAATGCAAAAGGTAAGCTTTCTGACAAAGGGCCACAAATGTCATTGTGATGGCCCCAGTGCCCAGAACATACATACCTGTCAAGTGACACCGTGTTCTCCCTTTGAGAATGGTGCTTTTACAAAATATACTTTAGTCAGAATATATGTTGCCTTAATACAACTACTCTAGAAAGTATTACATGTCAGCATTTAATAATGATGTTTTAGTTTTTTATAGTGGAAAATGCATTATTTCTGTTTTCACAAACTTGCAGTTTCTTGTGAGGAAAGGATTATTTTTGTGTGCAGAGTGATTTTGAAATTAGATAGTAAAAAGTTGCCAGATGGGTGAATCAATGTGAAAGAGCTGAATAAATAGATGAAACTTCTTCAGAAAATGCTTAATTGTTTATTGAACTCAGGACTATAGCTCAACTCTACCACGAAGATGAACTGAGACATAACCTCCTTAGCATATCAAAATAAAGTATATATTTTGAAAGAAAAAAATAAGAAAATCTGCTTTTACCATCATAGGAAGATGTTTTGCCTTAGAAAATATTTTCAGAAATTATCAACATAGACATGGTTGATCTCAACTAAATTTCTAGTTAAGGGAAAGAAAATGGCTTTATGGAAGACTTTCCTTATTGTCCCCGACCCCCACAAACAGCAACATCAAATTTGACATTTAGACAAAAAAGCAACTTCATAACAATCAAAAATCAGGTGAGCAATCACAGTCCTGATTTTAACTTAATATCACTGAGAGAGGCACTGAATACATTAGGAAAGACAGTCTTGAGTTGCTGTCACTACTCCTTCTCTGTGTCCTGGCAGTGGGTATGTGGTATGCAGAGGGAGTTTCAGCTCTTTGGGGAGGAAGTGAGCAAGGCCTGTGGGACTATGCATTGAACTCAGTGTTACCCTATCATAGCAGAAGGCAAAACCGGGATGAATTTGGCTGACACCCACCCACAAAAGGGGCATTTAGACCAGCCCAAGCCAAAGGGGTATCACCCATCCCAGTGGTTAAGTTTTATTCCAGCAAGCCTTATTATGGGCTAAGGTGCTCTGAGGTTCTAAATAAACATGAAAGACAGTCTAGATTACAAGGACTGCAATTCCCAGACAAGTTCTAGTTCTGTGCTGGGCTCAGAGCCAGTGGACATAAAGGATATATGACCTAGTGAAATTCGAGTCAGGGAGGCTAAGGGGGTGCTTGCACTATCCCTCCCCTAACCCCAGGCAACACAGCTTGCAGCACTGAAAAAAATGACTTACCTTCTGCTTGGGTAGAGGTGAGGAAAGAGTAAAGAGAACTTTGTCTTGCATCTTGGACATAGGAAGAGAAAGCACTAAGCAGAGTCCTGAGGGCCCTGTTCCAGGCCCTAGTCCCTGGATGATATTTCTAGATACACTCTGGGCCAGAAGGGAACTCACTGTCTTGAAGAAAAAAACCTAGTTCAGACAGGATTTATTACCTGCTGACTAAAGAGCCCTTCGGCTCTGAATAATCAGCAGTAATACCCAGATAGTACACCACAGGCCTTGGGTGAGGCTCTGAGACATGCTGGCTTCGGGTGAGGCTCAGTACATTCCCAGCAATACTGGCTATGGTGAGAGAGCTCCTTTTGCTTGAGGAAGGCAGAGAGAAAAGCAAAGAGGAGTTTTTGTACCTTAGGTACCACCTCGGCCACAGCAGGGTAGAACACCAAACATGTTCTTGGGGCCCTTCATTCCAGGCCTTGTCTCTTGAATGGCATTTCTGGACCTACCTTGGGCCAGAGGGAATCCCACTTCCCTGAAGTCGGAGACTCAAGCCTGGCAGCATTCACCACAACCTCACATAAGTGCCCTTCGGCCTTAAAGAAACATCAAGGGTAGCCTGGAAGTACTCCCTGTGGTCCTGTTGTTGTAGCAGTCATGGGGGGAAGGCTACTCTGCCTTTGGAAAGGGTATAGCAGTGTGGGAAGAACTTTTCTTGTGGTTTCAGTGTCAGCTTAGCCATAGCAGTATAAAGCACCACATGAATTTCTAAGACTTTTGACACCAGGTCCTTGCTCCAGCACAGCATTTCCAGACCTACCTAAGGCCTGGGGAAGCTTTCCATCATTGAAGGGAAGAATGCAAGCCTGGCTGGTTTCACCACATGCTGACTGCAGAGTTTGAGCGCCTTGTGTGTACATAGATGGCAGCCAGGGAGTGGTTACAGTGGGCCTTGGGTGAGCCCAACTGCCATGTTAGTTTCAGGTCTGACCCAACACAGTACCAGTGGCAGTGGTTAAAGGGGTGCTTGTATCGCCATACCTCCTGCTCCAGGTGGTTCAGCAGACAGAGACAGAGAAGGAGGTCAGGGGAGAGGCGGGGAGAGAGAGACTGTGTTTGGGAGAAAGTAAGGGAAGGGAATAAGAGTCTCTGCCTGGTAAACCAGAGAATTATTTTGAATCTTATACAATTCCCCAAAGGCAACACCTCTATTAGTTCACAAAAACAACAGTGTTACTGGGCGCGAAGCGCTGTCTAATGCAGGTAAGGCATAGATCATGATATGGTTTGGTTTTGTTTCTCCACCAAAATCTCCTGTTGAATTGTAATTCCTAGTGTGGAGGAGGGGCCTAGTGGGTGGCGATCCTTGTTTCTGTGATAGAGACCTGATGAGATCTGGTTGTTTGAAAGTATGTAGCACCCCCCTCTTCCTTTTTTTTCCTCTTACACCAGTCATGTATGATGTGCTGGCTTCCCTTCCACCATGATTATAAGTTTCCTAAGGCCTCACCAGCTATGCTTTCTGTACAGCTTGTGAAACTGTAAGTCAAATTTCTTTTCTTCAAAGATTTCCCAGTGTCGGATACTGTTGGGGTTGGACCAGCACACCCTGACCCAACGATGGATGAACAAATTCACTCAGACAAAAGATGCAGTGAAAGAGCAGGTCGGAGGTCTCTGTGGCCACATACATTTGAGGGGAGTGTTGTAAAAAGCTAGCAGCAGCAAGCCCAACCAGCTGGCTCTCTAGGCATTTTACTCGGTATAGATTTAACAACAGAGGCTTTGAGTAAACACACTTGTGGATAATGATTTAAGGCAGGTTCTGAGGCCTACGGCAAACACCATTTGTGGGTGATAAATTTGCCCCCCACCCCCAGAGAGCCATCTGGTGTACAAAAGATTAAAGGTTAGTTTTAGGACCATATGAGTTAACAAGTTATTCAGACAAACTCCCCTACATTCCCTAGTTATTTGCTTTTCTTTATCAACTAAAGGTAAAGGAGATTGGTTGCCTTAAGCTATAATTCTATCCTGAGGCTTTTATAAAACCTTCTGCCCTTCCAAGAAGGTCTGTGACTTTTTTCTATAACTTTCTTTATAATTTCTCTTACAACTCTTTCTACTACCCTGACTGAACCCCCACAAAACATGTCTTTATAGCAGTGTGAGAATGGAATAATATAGATCACACCTAAATCCCTTTGAATGCATAGAAAGCCTTTCCAAGAAAGATGGGTACAAATAAGCCCAGTCTGCAAAAACTATAGTCAATACCTAACTCTTAAATGCCCAAACGATGACAAACATCCACTAGCATCAAGAAAATCCAGGAAAACATGACCTTACCAAATGAAATACATAAGGAAACAGGGACCAATTCTGGACATACAAAGATACACAAACTTTCAGACAGAGAATTCAAAAGAGCTGTGTCGAAAAAACACATGAAACTCAAGTATAACATGCGATGAAATGCAGAATCCTATCACATAAATTTTTTAAAAGAGATTAAAGTAATTAAACAGACATTAGCAGAAATTCTGAAGTTAAAAAATGCATTTGACAATGCTGAAGAATGTGTGGAGTTCTTTAATAGCAGGATGGATCAAGCAGAAGAAAATATTAGCTTGAAAACAGCCTATTTGAAAATACATAGTTAAGGAGAAAAAGCACACATACAGGACCTTGAAAATAGCATGAAAAATGACAGACCTAGCAGTTTTTGTCCTTCAAGAGGAGATAGAGAAAGAGACAGGGGCAGAAAGTTTATTCAAAAGGCTAGTAACAGAGACTACCAAAACCTAGAGAAATATATTAATATCCATGTATAAGAAGGTTATAGAACATTAAGCAAATTCAACCTGAAGAAAACTACCTCATGGTATTTAATAATCAAACTCCTGAAGGTAAAGGATAAAGAACTCTAAAAGCAGTAATAGAAAGCAAACAAGTAACATGTAATGGAGCTTCAATATGTCAGGCAGCAGGCTTTTCAGTGTAAACCTTACAAGCCAAGAGAGAATGGCATGGCATATTTAAAGTGCTGAAAAAACATTTAAACCAACCAACCAACCAACCAACAACTTTTACCCTAGAATAGTATATCCAGCAAAAATATCGTTCAGATATGAAGGTGAAATAGAGACTTTTGCAGACAAATAAATGCTGAAGTATTTTATCCCATCCAGACCTATCCTACAAGAAATGCTAAAGGGAGTTCTTCACTCTGAAAGGAAATGACATTAATGAGCATTGACAAATCATCTGAAGGTATAAGACTCACATGTAATTGTACATAGACTGAAAAACCCAGAATATAACACTGTAATTGTTGTGTGTAAACTATTCATATCTTAAGTAGAAAGATGAAAAAAATGAAACAAAAACAATAACTACAACTTTTCATGAGTTAGTACAATAAGGTATAAATAGAGACAATAAATTTAACAGTGGGGAGACAATGCTGAACTGTAGAGTGTTTTCAGTTTTCTTTTTGCTTGTCTGCTACTTTGTGCAATTGGTGTCAAGTTGTCTTTGGTTTAAAATAATGGATAATAAGTTATTATTTCAAAGCCTCATGGTAACCCTAAAATCATACAATAGATACACAGAAAATATAAACAAAAAATTTAGAACACACCACCAGAGAAAAACAACCTTCACTATAAGGAAAAAAAGAAGGAAAAAAGGAAGAGAAGACTACAAAACAATTAGAAAACAAATAATAAAATGGCAGGATTAAATTCATACTTAATAATATTATTGAATATAAATGGCTTAAACTCTCCAATACAAAGACATAGAGTGACTGAATTGATGAAAAACAAGACCCAATTATCCATTACCTACAATAAATACATATCACCTATAAATGTACACATATACTATATGTAAAGTAATAAAAGGAAATATTCCATGACAAAGATAAATTTTTAAAAAATGAGTAGCTAAGCTTATATCAGACAAAATAAAATAGATTTCAGGACAAAAACTAAGGAGAGAAAAAGAAGGTCAATACATAGTAATAAATAGGTCAATTCGGCAAGAAGATACAACAATTTTAAATATATATAGACCCATACTGCAGCACCTAGATATACATAGCAAACATTACTAAAGTTAAGAGAGAACTAGACCCCAATGTAATAGAAGTAAGCTACCTCAACACCCCACTTTCAGCATTGGACATGTCTTCCAGACAGAAAAGCAACCAAGAAACTTTGGACTTCATATACACTATAGAATAAATGGATCGATTATCTATCTACAGAACCTTTCATCCATGGCCTGCGGAATACACATTCTTCTCCTTAGATCATTGTCAGTAATATACCATGTGTTAGATCACAAAACATTTCATAAAACATTCAAAAACTATTGAAATTATATCCAGTATCTTCTCTGACAACTATTGAATAAAACTATAAGAGCAAGACAGATTTTGGAAACTATACGAATACATCAATATTAAGCAATGTACTTATGAATTACTAGTGTATCCATGAAAATATTAAGAAGATTGAAAATTTTCATAAAAGAAATGAGAACACATGAACACAGGGAAGGGAGCACTACACCCTGGGGTCTGTTGGGGGGAAATAGGGGAGGGACGGGGGGGGTGAGTAGGTTGGGGGAGAAAGGCAGCAAATCACACTGCCATGTGTGTACCTATGCAACAATCTTGCATGTTCTTCACATGTACCCCAAAACCTAAAGTGCAATAGAAAAATGATAATAGAAACACAACACACCAAAACCTATGAAATATATTTATAAAAAGTATGAGGAAAATTTCTAACAATAAGTTCTCACACTAAAAAAGTATAAAATGTTTAAATCAGCAAGCCAGTAATGCATCTTAAAGAGCTGGAAAAGCAAGAATAAACCAAAGCCAAAATTATTAGAAGAAAAAATACAGCCAAAATAAATGAAATTAAAATGAACAAAATAGTACAAAAGACAATCAAAATGAAATTTTTTAAAGATTCACAAAATTGACAATTGTATATCCAGACTAACTAAAATAAGACAGAAGACCCAAATAAATAAAATCAGAAATGTAATGAGAGACATTACAACCAACTAATACCATAGAAACTCAAAGGATTATTAGAGACTACTCTGAGCAGGTGTATGCCAATGAATTGGAAAACCTAGAAGAAATAAATAAACCTCTGGACCTCCAAAACTTACGAAAATTGAACCATGAAGAAATTCAAAACCTGATCAGACCAATAACAAATAACAAAATTGAAACTGTAATTAAAAAACCTCAAGCATAGAAAGCCCAAAACCCAGTGGTTTAACTGCTGAATTCTACCAAAACTTTCAAAAAGAACTGATACCAATTCTACTAAAATTATCACACAAAATAGAGGTGGAGGGACTACTTCCAAACTCATTAAAATAGGTTAGTACAGTACATAAAATATTTTGAGAGACAGAGTGAGATCAAATTCACATAACTTTTACTAGAATATATTGTTATAATTTCTAGTTTATTATTAGTTATTATTGTGAATCTTTTACTGTGACTATAAGTTAAAATTTATCATAGTTATATATGTATTGGGAAAAACATAACATATATGGAGTTCAGTACTACTGGTGGCTTCAGGCATCTTTTTGGGTGTCTTGGAACGTATCCCTTGTGGTTAAGAAACCCAGGAGGTTTGTTTGTTTGTGCTTTATAAATTGCTTTCTGGAAAGAGCTCAGTGGAGGATCAATAAAGTAAAATACATTGGTAACAATGAGATAATCTAGACCTAAAAAGGTAGTCTATAATTTTGTAAATTCAAATACAATTTTGGGAACACTTACCTAACTTCTATGCAATGTTATCATAATTGAATAAACATACACAAAAGATCTTGAAGGTTTCAACAGTGCTTTAGTTTAAGAATCTTCTAAAACAATTTAAGCAAAAACCAGAGTAAGTTTTTATGGGACTGGCATCAATACAAAGGGGTTCAATCTGTATAAGAGATCAAGAGAAACATTGAGAAATTGAACAGCAGATAGATATTAAGATAAATATATTATTTCTATTTAGGGAACAGAGTAATATTAATAGTAAAAAATATTTAGAGTCAAGATATTTTATTGAATAATATAAACAAGTATCAAACTTGGAAATCTTTATTGAATCTTTTAATACTAAGCATGTAATTAAAAATGCAACATTTTTGCTATGTTATTTTTTGATAACATCAGTTAATATTCATTGATCAATTTTATGCTTTTTTTCTATGACATTTAAGGACAAGAAATCTTCCTGATTCACCTTGAATTCCTCATAACAGCCCAGCACAGTTACTTAATTACTATTTTCCAATGAATGAGGAATTGAAGTGAATTAAACATCTATTATCAAGGCCATTAAAAATAAGTTTAGTGATTTTTCTGTTTGTAAGCATAATAATAGGGAAATGTATAAGATCGTGGACTATGAATTGACACTGCTATTGAATTTGCGGTGTGAACATATTAGAACATACTGCTGTTTTTTGTATGTTAATTTTGTATCCTTCAACTTTCCTGAATTTTGTTATAGGTTCTAATGGATATTGGAAGAGTCTTTAGGTTTTTCCAAATATAAGATCAGTCATCTGCAAATAAGGATAATTTGATTTATTTCTTTCGAATTTGAATGCCTTTTACTTCTTTCTTTCGTCTGATTGCTTTAACTAGGACTTCTGTTACCATGTTGACTAACAGTAGTAAAAGTTGGCACCCTTGTTGTGATCCAAATCTCAGAGGCAGGCTTTCCATTTCTGTACATTCAGTATGATACTTGCTCTGGGCCTGTTGTATATGACTTGTATTGTGTTGAGGTCTGTTCTCTCTGTAGCCAATTTCTTTTGGGGATAAGTTTATCACAAAGGGATGCTAAATTTAACAAATGCTTTTTTAAGCATCAGTTGAAATGATAATATTAAATTTGCCCTTATTTCTGTTGATAGTTTGCTCTGTTATGGATGTATCTTTGTCTGATTTGATATTAAGCTAAAAATGGCCTTGTAGAATGAGACTGAAAATACTGTCTCCTAGTCTACTTTTTTTTTTTTTTTTGGTAATAGTTTCAGTAGGACTGACATCAGTTATTTAAATGTTTGGTAAAATTCAGCAGTGAAGCAAATATGTCCTGGGCCATCCTATTGTGGAAGACATGTTATTACAGCTCTGATCTTATTACTTGTTATGTTCATGATTTAATCTTAGGTAGGTTGTATGTGTTTAGGAATTTTTCCATTTTTTGTAAGTTTTATAATTTATTGGCATACATTTGGTCATAGTGATCTCTAATGATCCTTTGAATTTCTGTGATATCAGTTGTAACATCTCCTTTTTCATCTCTGATTTTATTTCTTTGGATGTTTTGTGTTTTATTTTTTTGGTTAGTCTGGCTAAAAGTTTCTCAATTTTGTTTATGTTTTCAAGAAAACAAATTTCTGATTTATCTATTGTAGCTATATCTTTGAATTTTATTTATTTTTTCCCTGATCTTTATGATTTCTTTCCTTCTACTAATGTTGGGTTTGGTTTTCTCCTGCTTTTCTAGCTCTTTAAGATGCATCATTAGGTTGTTTTTTCAAGGGCTTTTTTTTATTCTTTTATTTTTTTGTTCTTCTTATCCAAGGGCTATAAGGTAGAAGCTGAGGTCTTTGATATAGAATCTTTTTTGTTTTCTAATATAGGAACTAAATTATATAGATTTTCCTTTACTACTTTACAATCTTTGCTAAAATATCAGTTAATTCTTATTTTCATTTTCCCTTCTAAAAATTCTTTCACATTTTCTATTTCTTCTTTGAACCATGTGCTATTTAGAAATTTCTAATTTATAATTATTTGGAGCATTTCTAGATAACTTTGTTATTGATTTCTCATTTAATTGTGGAAAGAGAAACACTTTGCATTCATTAAATGTTTTTATTTATGTGGAGACTTGTTTTATGGCTCAAAGAATTATCTATATTTGTGCCCTGTACCCTTAAAAAATATATTTTCTGTTCATGAGTGGCATGCTCAGGAATATCAATTAGGTCAACTTGGTGGATACTGCTGTTCAATATACATACGTACTCATACTGATTTTCTGTGTATTTGTTCTAACAATTGTAGAGATATAGATATTGATTTTATTTCACTGTAGTAAACATTTCCTTACATTGTTTATTATTTATGTATGTTTTTGTTTCATAAATTTTAAAATTTAGTTATGAGGTGCATAATCAGAATTTTTATGTTGTACTTATTTATGGATGTCTTTATCATTCAAAACTTACCTTTTCTATTTCTGGCAACATTCTTTGCATTAAAATCTGTTTTGTCTAATATTAATATATTCCTTCTAGCTTATTTTTAGTTAGTGTTTGTGAGGTATGCTTTTTCCATTATTTCACTTTGAGTCTATTTCCGTCTTTAGATTTGAAATGTGTTTTCTGCAGTCAACAGATAGACCTTTTTGGTTTTTGTTTTAACTGTATCTTCTACCTTTAATTGGGGAATTCTGACCAATCACATCTAATATTATTATTATTGATATGTATGTATTCAAGATGAATACATTGGTATTTGTTCTCTATTTACCTCACCTGTTGCTTTCTTATTTTTTCTGTCTTCTGCTAGACTAATTGAATATCCATTGTAATTCTATTTTATTTCCTTTGTTGGCTTATTAGGTACAATTATTAATTTTATTATTTTAGTAATTTCTCTAGGAAATTTAATACCCTAATTTGTTATATTACAATTTCAAGACATAATGTACCACTTTACATATAAGAATCTTAGTATATTTTGATTTCTCAGCTTCTGAATTTTGTACCATTGATGTTACAGATTTTATTTTTATATTTTCATAATACCGTTACATTGTTATACTTTTGCTTATTCATCTATATTTAAAATGAATTTTAATATTAAGAAAATGTCTTGCATATTAACTCATGTATTCACCATTTCTCCTGCTCTTCACTTATATGTACAGAAATATATTCAAGCTACTATTATGTTATATTTGTCTAAAGATATTTCTATAATACTTAATGAAGCTCACGTCTGATAGTGATTACTTTTTGTTATCTTTTCTGGGTCTGAGAAAGTATTTTATCTTTGTTTCTAAAGTATATTTTTGCTGAATATGTGTTTCTAGGTTGGTAGCCTTTTTTTTTTTTCTTTTAGTAGTTGAAATAATTTGTTCTAGTCTCTTTTATTTCATTGATTCCTGCAATAATTTTACTGTAATATTGTTTTTCTGTCTTGATTTTCCCTAGCTTAAAGTTCCATAAACCTCCTGAATCTGTGAGTTAATCATGTTTTTCAGTTTTTCAAAATGTTTAGACATGATTTTTTGTAACCACTTCGTTTTTCTAATAAATGTGTAAAACATTTGGATATATATTGTTTGTAACCACTCCTTTTCTAGTTCTATAAATATTAAGCTGATTGAAGCATTTCATGATTCACTAATATCCTGCTTTTTTTTTTTTTTTTTTTTTCTTTTGAGTTGGAGATTTGCTCTTGCTGCCTAGGCTGGAGTGCAATGGCTCAATCTTGGCTCACTGAAACCGAAACTGCCTCCTGGGTTCAAGCAATTCCCCTGCCTCAGAATCCAGGGTAGCTGGGATTGTTAAATTTTTGTATTTTTAGTAGAGACCAGGTTTAACCATGTTGGCCAGGCTGGTCTGGAAATCCTGGCCTCAAGTGATCTACCCATTTCAGCCTCTCAGAGTGCTGGGATTGCAAGCATGAGCCACTGCCCCCAGCCTGTCATTTTCATCATTTGTTTTCTCTCTCTCTCTCTCTCTCTCTCTCTCTGTGTGTGTGTGTGTGTGTGTGTGTGTGTGTGTGTGTGTGTGTGATGGCTTCCATGTAAAGTTCACCAGTCTTTTCTTTGGAAATATATACTCTTCTATTAATGCCATCTGTTGTATTCTTTATCACACATATTGTATTTTTTACCACTAGAAGTCTTCTTTGTGTCTCCCACATCTCTAATTTTTGAACCTACGGAATGAAGGTATAATCATCTTTTTACTGCACTTGTCTACAAAATCTAACATCCAAGTAAATTCTGTATTGATTTCAATTGACTGATGTATCTCATTATGGATTGTAGTTTTCTGCTTTTTGTAGGCCTAGTTTGTTTGTTTGTCTTATTGTATGCCAGACATTATCAGTGTAATATAGTTGTATGCTTTGAAAAATAAGAAGTAACAGTACAGAATGCAAACCATAATTTGAAAGAATCCTTGGGCCTACTAATTTTTATGTTTAGCTCTTCCCATTTTGTTATTTAGCTCTCATCACTAGCTCTGATGTGGCAGTAGCTATCCTCTGGCTTAGAGGTCTTGTCTGTACTCCTAAATATGTCAGCCAGTCAGCCAACTCTTTATCTCTTTCCCTATGTCTCACACCAACCCCCTCTGCTTGGGAGCTGACAGCTCTACTACCCTGCTTGACATTGTTAACAGAACGTTGATTTGCTTGTCAGATTCTGCAGCAACACTTCACACATTTTCCTAAATGTTAACTTAGCTGGTAACTCTAGCAAATCATATTTATTATCTTTTGCTTTATTCTGTTTCTGCTCATTGGGAGTTATGGTTTTCTCTTTCATTAAAATCTGTGTATCTTTTCATATAAATATACCTTATTTTTTTATGTCTCTCAGTCTTGGATTTGGAGCAAGATGAAGAGGCTATAGTTTGATCTGCCAGTCAACTTTCACCTTTGGCTTCTATCCATAGTGCTGAAAGAATCCTCATATTCTTTTATCACCCATTCTGGCCACTATTACTCTCCAAAAAATACTGTGGATTTTCTTTTATAAAAATGAAACTTCTCTTCTTAAACACTAAGTAGTATGCATGTTACTGATTATAAAACATTATTTTTCATAACAACATTTAATTTATTGCCTCTTCTTAGCATGTTTTCTTCTTTATATACATGTGCTTTACTGTGAACATGGCTATCATTTAATACTGTAGGCTAAAATTAATTCTGTAGGACATTTAAAATTATAGTAAAGATCAATAAATGTTATTGTTAGAGTTAAATTGATATGATTATGGGGTTTCAGGAAAACAGTTTTACAGGTAAAATCATTTGGTTATATAAAAATAACTAATTGAATTTTATATGTTCTAACTTAATTATATAAAATATCTATGTATTAATAGTCACAGATGCCACAGAATAACTGCATGAAAATTGTTTTGGGAAAAGGGGAAATGTGCTTTGTTCAATTATATAGCTGGTGTTTTTTATTCTTCCCCTGCTTGTTTGTCTTTAGAATTCCAGAATAGGTCTTATATCTAGTACTGTGCTCCCACAGCAGGCAGGAGTTCAGCTTATTCACAGACTACATTTGTATGGCTTGTTAAAGCTCAGCTGGTATAATTTACAATGTTCTATGAGTAGCTTCTCTATGTGAGTAGTATATGAATAGAAAGTACTTGCAAGAGAGACTTAATAATCATATGAAATTACAAGCACGAGCAGCTTACAATACTATAATAAGCAAATATACAATTAACATACACTGACTAATCCACTCTGGCAAATCATCAAAGACCCATAAATAAATAAATAAATGACATATTGCACTATTTTAATGGAGATAGCAAATTTAACAAAAGTTATTATTGCACTTATGTCCTTGTATTTATAGTCACAACAACCAAAATATATAATTATGGAAAACCTTTTAGATTAAGGTTATCAGACTCTTAAATAAATTACTGACTTTTATTTACTGAAACTGCTAGTTAATTCAGAATAAACACATTTTGGGAAGTAGTTTCTCCAAACCATATGAGAAAAATAATTGAATGTTTAACTAACTCTAATTTTAATCTGGTGGTAAGATAACCAGAGATTTCAAGGCAGAGCAAAGCCTTGGGTTCATCTTCATGGCTTGTTTGCTTGTTACAACAGATATAAAGCCATACCAGGTTTGCTCTCCCATGAATGAAATAATCACTACTACCTGATTTTTGTAGGAGTTAAGCATCTTTGCAATCCATTTTTGACTGAACAAATACGTTGTTCTTCTCTGAAAGACATAACAGTTATAAATGGCTCTTAACTGTCTTTTAATATTTTACTATTTTGGCCTTAGGAAAACAAATCTGTTGATAAAGATAATATTTTATAGGGATTATTTTTAAGAGCTTAGTAGGACCAAATTCCCATTTGCCCAACTGAGGTCACCGAATTTTTACTTAATTTGAACAAAGTTGAATAAGCCCAGCAGTGTGCTGGACTAGAATAGCAGTGGGACAAGTACCTTATCAATGTATCAGACAAATGACTTGGCCTATGATAAAATAAGACACTGATATAAATTTTGTCCTTGTTGTGCCATATATGTAGGCAATGTAAATGTGAACAATCTCATTACGCTGCTGTTATGATTACATGTCAGGAAACAACTAGTTTGAATATTTTCTTTGATCTTGTTATTAAATTAACTAGGTGATTTTGGAAAAGGCAACTTAAAAGTAGCGGCATAATAACTTAAAATTTAAACGGAAAAGTTAAATGATGAACAACGGAAGGCAACAAAATCAAGGAATTGAATAAAAACAAAATTTTCTGCAGCCTAATGCAGAAAAAATACTGAGCAATAAATGGAAGTACTGGTAAAATAACATATAAGTATGAACAGTAATTCAGATTGCTTGACAAATATCCTAGAGCAATGAATGAAAATATCTAAGAATCTAGATCCTTCTGTGTATTTAAACAATTTAATGAAAATATATTATTCCTAGAGAAAATAGTAGCCATACAGTTACTATCAAATATCATGAAGAGCAAAGGAAAAAGAGAACAATCTGAACATCTTCAGAATATTTTCAGAACTTTTATGGAAAAGAGATTAAAGACATAATAATCTAAAGCCAATTAGACCCTAACTAAATTGCATCTCTTATTACGGGTTACTGAAAGACAATTATAGCCAATTTGACTATCAAATTGAACTCCTTGCAGTCTCTTTGAAATGTTTGTCAACCCTTGAGAGTGAACTCCTCCCAAAAAATCATCTGCTTCTAATTTACTTGAATTCTATTACCAGAAATTTGTACCAAATCTTCACAAGAAGAAGATAATTTATGTGATCTTCCTACTAAAATATTGTAACCCTTATTTCGTAAACAAATCGACTTTTAATGATCATATTCCTTAATTTTATTGATGATATAGTTGTGTCTTTTTATCTAGAAAATCAGTATCATAGCACTGTGAATTCATATTATAAATTCATGCCACATTATGCAAAACGAAAATGCGTTATTTTCACTGCATGGTCCCCAAGTACTTTTGAACTTTGTCAGTTGATCCATTCTGAACCAGGATGGCGATCCCTCTATGTATCTCATATTCTTTTAGGCTTTGTCTGACGTTTTCAGTATCTATATTGACTGAGACATTTACTGATGGCCATTCCTCAAAGTTGATCAGGAAGAAGCAATATAAACGCATTCAGAATATTAGAACTTCATTTGGTTCACTGAAAATGATAAAACTAAGTTCAATCCCTTGGAAGCCAGGAGATACTGTCTACTTATGATACAGAAGGAAGAAATATAACATATTTGCTTGTTAGGTCCTATATGCTAGTGGGCTTAAACAACAGAAGTCCTTACTGTTCTGTAGGCTAGAATTCCAAAATCAGGGTGTTGATAGGGTTGAGAATTCTTCTGAGCACCATGAGAGAAGTTACTGTTCCAGACTTCTGTCCTTTGCTTGCAGACAACTCTCTTCCCTCTGTGTGGGTTCCTCTTCACTCTGTCTTTCCTCTATGTGTGTCTTTGTGTCTGTTTCCTCTTTTGATAAAGACGTCATATTTATTGGATTAGTGTCCATCCTAATGAACTCATATTTAACTTGTTTACCTCTGTAAAGACGCTGTAAACAATTAAAGTCACTTTTTCACATAGTAAGGGTAAGACATCAACATGAATTTTGGTGGAAACACAATTCAACCCATAATAGATACCCTGAGCCTGCATTATACACAAGCTTGAGAAGTCCTATGAATTCAAGATAGTATTCTCTAGCATCCTGAATGATGGCAGAGAGTAGTTTTGTTGTGTTTAAGGAGAGAAAAGATGAGTAGGATATTCAACATTTAACCTGCATGGTATTCCACCGTGTAGTTTTTGAGGCTTCTGAAGTTGTTGCTGTTTGTAAGCTGCTACACTTCTGACCTTAGTCCTGTCCAAACCTTCTTTATGTATCAGTGGGAAACCACGCACACACAAAAAAAGGCAGGGGGAAATAAAGCATCTCACACCCTGGCCTCAGGAAATAGTTTGCTCCTTTCTTATAGAAGTAGAGTTTCACTCTTAGAAGAAAAGTGTACATATATTTGTGAGGCATACATCCTAAAAATCTGGCAACAGCATGACATCTTCTTGCTGTGTGCATCTACTTCTCTCATAGTCCGAATTATTAAACATGAAGAGATAGAAAAGAACAGAGGGACATGTAAAAATTAAAAATTTGAAGGAAGTACTAAAAGAGCACATACCCCAGCCTTCAGGGAGTACCTTTGTCCCATGATTTTGCTGTTGTCAGGATGAGACTTAATGACTTCTAATAATTCCTTTCTTGACTAAATACTATTTTCCCTAATCCTATATTTGCAGTCACTTTTTTTCTGCACTTGAAGTTGGAATCTATTATTCTCTGTAAATATGTGTATATGTACGTGTGATTGTGTGCAAATATTGGTAGGAAAGCATGTCAAAAGTTTCACGAAATGTGTTTTAGCATTTGCCATGGTTAGATGCCATGCCCTAGAATAAGGGACAAAGAGGCGGTCACTGGCATATCAAACATAGAGTTTCTGAGTCTTGTTAAAAAAAAAAATGGATTTCTTCAATTGCATTTTGCCTGCTACTTCAAGACATTTAAACTGAGTGCTTCTTTCTAGGATCTTAATAAATCGATGATGATATATATATATATATATATATATATATATATATATATATGTATGTATGTTATTTTGATGATAAAGTCCAGTGGAGTCCTACTTGCTCGAATATTTGGTAAATATATCTCAAACACTAGGGTAAACCTGGGTCCAGAATATATCTGCAATCCTCCTTCAGGCTTCTGGGACTGGAATATAACTTTGAAATGAATGTTCAATCAACCTATGAAAATCTGTGCTATGGTTTAAAGAGTTGAACATATTACTCTAAGTTCAAATTTCTTTCAGGAGGAAAAATAATTCAAGAAATTGTGATTTGACCTTCCCAAACTTGCAAACCCCTCCTCCCCGCATTCGATCTTTCCCCAAATCCGTTTTTAGCAAGGTCTTTATTAGGATGTTTCTATCTCCTTAACATCATTTGAGTCTCTGAATAGTCTTCTGATGAAGTCTCAGTTCTTCAGCATTTAAGTTCAGCAATTCAAAAAGAGATCTAATATGTACTCATGAATTTGGCTGAGAACATAAATGGCTATGCATATGTTTTCCATAATTCACTTTAAGAGAATTATCACACATCTGTAATATATTTGAAAAGTTTTCTGACATCTGAAAGCAGTAATGTTTAATGTTCCATAGCAATATAGTCAAAATTTGAATTAAATTAATTTATACCATGTTTATCAAATTTACTGAAACTATAATAATTTAATTTTTAATTTTTTAGTTGTTCAGTATATTCTCATTGGTATTTATTAAATATTTTGTCTCCAGTGACTGTACACTGAACATAGTCTTTCAATTATTATTAATTAGGACCATGAGTATAAGGAAACAATGTGTATCACTACTAAGGCCAAGCTAAACGTTGTTTATATAATCATAAAACAAAGGAAACACATGTATGGATAAAACATAATATCATAGTTTAAATGCTTCAGCTTTACTTAACCTCACCCTGAATGAAAAGTTATTAAATAAAAATCATATTTTTTCATTCAGGTAGACTCAACAGTTCCCCTCTTAGGCTTTATTTAGCACTTATCTATTACCACATGTTAAAAATATTTTTACCTTCCCTAAATAATGAGTAACTCACAGCTTTTATTAATTCACATAAATATTCCCATCCCCTATTTAATTATAGAAGAAAAATATTTTCAAAACAATGATATGCTGAGGCATTGAGAGACGCAGTAATTTATTTATACATTTTCAAGAACACAGAGCCAGTGTGCTGCTGAATATCTAAAAGTTTTCTGGTTATCATATGTAGTTGGGACTGAACAAATTTCAGAACACTAATGTATCCCTTATGACAGGATGTATAGTACTAATGCACTGAAATTGTTGTAAGAAGCAAGCCCAGGAGAAAAAATGCTGTCATGAAGAAAGCTTAGTACTATTCATAAAGAGGTGAGGACTAAACTGTCCTGAGAATATTTATGCTCAACATACTTCTATTTAGCATGTCTCCTGATTCTGACCATAGCTTTTATTATTTTACAAATAAATAATAAATTCAAAATACTCCTATTTAGCATGTCTCCTGATTCTGACCATAGCTTTACTTTTATTATGGCATTTGATAAATTCATTGGAAATGGTGTTTTCTGTCATTTTTGTAATATATTTAAAATCTAAGTTTGCTAATAAAGATGCAAAACATGAGCAGTCTAAAATAAAATAAAGACACAAAGGAAACTATCAAGTGCTGGTGGGATTCACAGTTCAATAATTTAAATGTAAATAATATTTCTAATTATACCTGACATTAGTCTTAAGCCATGTAGAATGTATTCTGAGTCATTCAACTAATATGAATGTAGAATCCTCATTTTCCATAGAAAATTTTCATTTTTATTTATGTTATTTTGTGCTTTTGGTGAGTGTCAATGATATGAATTCTATACCTGAGTCAGTGACGGGAGAATGTCTGCTGTTGTTTCCATTTGTTGTAGTTAATTTAGTGGAAAATAGCTAACCCCTTAGGGTGTGCCATGAATTATACCTGTTTGCTATTGACAATGTTTGAAGAAGTGCACCAGGCAAAAATAATTTAGTAACTGACAAACAGTGGCCCAAATACTCTCTCTGTAATAGTGTCATCTTAATTCACTTTCATATTTCTCTGTGCAATAAATTTTAGCTTTCCCAAGGAGGGAAATATATATGTGTGTATTTTTTCCTTAGACATACAGGACTTCTTAGGACAATACTTACATTGGCTATTTTAAAATGCAATTGTTAATTAAGGATCATTTATTTTGTATTCCATTTATACATTATAAGAAGAGGAATGAAAAAAAAATGTGTTCATCAGCACAGGGTTTTTAGAATGCTTAAAAAGGGCTGAGTGGGACTGACAATTTGATTTTAGGGTCAATATTCCACATTCTGACACTGAGAGAGGAAGGCAGGGCTATTGTTTAATGAGGCCCTCAGGGTTTCAAAGACCCTGTGTTGTGTGGTGGCAAGTGTGAACTCTCAGGTCTTTCAATACAAGGAGTGAACCTCGGGGTGAATTCAAAATGAAAGTTTTATCTGATAAGAATTCGTATAGAAAGTAGAAGTAAAATCCATCAGTTTCATAGACAAGCTGTAAGGAAATTTAACTTCCTGCTTTTTTGGCTCATCTAAATTCAGCAAATCAGTTATTATGGGAGAAATGTCTGAGTTTAGGATTCTTCTCATTGGATAGACAAGAAAAAATGGTTGGAGCATGAGAAACAGAAAGATTTATGGAAGGAGTATATGAAAATTTGATGGCAAGAGAGAGCAAGCCATTAGTCACTGTGCTCATTTCCTAAGCCTGCTGTAAAATACTAATTAATGGGTGGATACAAACAGCAGAATTTTGTTCTCTCGCAGTTCCTAAGGCTAGAAATCTGACATGAAAGGATGGAGGGCCATGCTCCCTCTGGAGGCTCCAAGGAAGAATTCTTTGTTCTGCTAACTCCTGGTGTTTGCTGGCGATTCCTGGCATTCCTTGGCCTGTAGCTGCATCTGTCCAGTTTCTGCTTCTGTCTTCATGTTGTTGTCACTCCTCTTTGTCTGGAAGTTTGAAAATTTTCCTCTCTTAATAAAGTACCAGTCATTGGATTTATACCCTCATCAAATATAACCTAATCCTATCCTGATTTCCTCTGCAAGACCCTATTTCCAATTAAGGTCACATTCACAGGTACTTGGGGTTAGAACTTATTTTAGGGTAGCCAATTCAATCTATAAAATTAACTTTATGATAATTGAATCAGAAGTATAAACAATTATTTTGCAGAAATTGTTTTGGGGTTGGAAGAGTAGAATGAAACAAGAAAAATGCTTAAAAATATGCATTTATGAAAGTAAGAAAAGTGTTTTTAAAAACCTAGAAAAAAAATTAAAAGTAATGATTTCCACTTTCATCTGGTAGAAAGAGACCTTCTATTAAAAGACATAGTCCCAAACCTATCTCCGCCACTAGCAGCACTAGGATGAGACTTACTTTCCTTAAATACAAAAAAGGAAAAAATACAGGATTGTTGCAAAGATTAAGTGAAAAAATAGTGTAGAAACATTAGCCCCATCTTAGCATGAGGTAGGTATGGAAACGCCAGTTGAATCTGATTGTGCCAAATAAAAATGGGTTATGTAGTTATCCAGACAATTGAATCTAATCAGAAAAATTAAAAGACTTGCATTGATGAAAGTATCTGGAAATGTCAATTGAAAGTTATTTTGCTGCC
Source organism: Sapajus apella (assembly GCF_009761245.1). Lineage (NCBI taxonomy): Eukaryota > Metazoa > Chordata > Mammalia > Primates > Cebidae > Sapajus > Sapajus apella. The sequence goes on from NW_022436947.1 coordinate 21,164,064, forward strand.
TCACTATTGAAATGAGAACTAGAAGGCAATATTTCCCTTAGCATATTGTATTAATGTAATATATATATATATATCATATATACATTTATATTATACATAATTATATAATATATAGTTTATATTATATAATTATATATAAACATATATATACATTATATATTATAATTATATAATTTATATTATATTTGAATGTGTATATATATACGTTTGAAATCTAAGTTTGCTAACAAAGATACAAAGAATGAGCAGTTTAAAATACTATAAAGATACACACACACACACACATACACACACACGCACATATATAGTATTTTAGATTTCTCATGGCCTATTGTGGGACCCTGTGATTACGTGAGTTAATATTAACTCACGTAATCACAGGGTCCCACAATAGGCCATCTGAAAGCTGAGGAGCAAGGAGTGCCAGTCCGAGTTCCAAAACTGAAGAACTTGCAGTCTGATGTTTGAGGGCAGGAAGCGTTCAGCATGGGAGAAAGATTTAGGCTGGGAGACTAGGCCAGGCTAACCTTTTCACTTTTTCCTGCCTGCTTTATATTCACTGGAAGCTGATTAGAGAGTGCCTACCAGATTAAGTGTGGATCTGGTGCAGGGTCGCAGGACCAGGTGCAGGGTCGACTCTTTCTGGATGTTGTAGTCAGAGAGAGTGCAGCCATCTTCCAGCTGCTTGCCTGCAAAGATGAGCCTCTGCTGGTCGGGGGATGCCTTCCTTATCCTGGATCTTGGCCTTCACATTTTCGATGGTGTCACCAGGCTCCACCTCCAGGGTGATGGTCTTGCTGGTCAGGGTCTTCACGAAGATATGCATTTTGACCTGTTAGCGGATACGATGATGCTGCAAATCGCCAATCACGTCCCGTCACCAAAGTCCAACATACCTTCACCCGAATCCACTGATTCCAGTGTTAATCACCTTTGACTACACCCTCACAGACACACCTATAATTAATACTTTGCATCCTTCAATCCAGTCAAGTTGACACTCAGTTTTAACCATCACATATATGTTATGTCTTTAACATTGGGCTCTGTTAAGTGGTTTATGAAAGATGTAAGATTAATATTATAAATGCATGTGACTACTTATTTCAAATGTTTTAAGCGTGTTCTTTCCTTTAAAATATTTAGCCTTCTCTTCATTTCTTTTCTTTTATCCTTATACAATCTGATGCAAGGAACATATTAATATATTTCTTATAAAAATGTATGCAGAAAACAACTTTTTGTGTAACACACAAAAAGAATATTTCTACAAATAAGAAACAGAAGAAGTAAACCAGGAATAAATGTAATTGATTTGCAACAAAAAGGTGTTTGTGAATAGGATGAATAGACAGTGAAGAGTATGACATTCCTCTGTGGGCATTATTTTATATCATTTTGCCTTCTGAATTATGTTAACATTTTCCATATTGAAGAATGAAAATTAAGTCCACAGGATGGAAAATACCTAAAATTGAATAGTAACATAATACAATGAATATGCCCTTTTATAAAATTGACAATTGTATCAAAGTAGAAAAAATTATCTCTGAAAATAATCTGGATATGTCTTAGACTATATCTCAGCCAGATATAGCCTAAGAGCCAGAGGAACTTTGAAAACATCTTAAAGCTATTTGCCAAGTTTGAAATTCTTAGTAGAATTGGAGTAATAATAACAAAACTACTTCTATGTATTGCCAATGAGCAAATAGCTTAAAAATTTTTACTCAGAGCTCTCACTATGGAAATAAATAATATCATTTTTTTCTGATGTGGTGCACTAAGAAAGATACTATCATATACGTAGAATCCCTGTCAGAAGTATTTAATCTGAATATTCATCAGTAAACAATTGCATATGCTCTAATTTAGATTCACTCTGCAAAAGGTCCAGACTTGACACTCCAAATTTATCAGTGTTATGAAAGAAAAAATAAAAATTGAGGAGACTTGCTACAATAAAGGAGACTAAAAGTCATGATAAACGCAAAACATGACTTTGGATTCTGGATTAATTTCCAGAAATTTGATCGTGATCTATATATAAATTCTAATAGTGTAAAGGTTAAATTCCCAGAGGTGATAATTGTATTATGGTTATGAAGGAGCCTGTCCTTGTTCTTTAGAGAGGTACACTAAGCATTTAGAGGTGATGAATAGTGATGTTTGAAACTAGCTCTCATGTTTCTCTCTCTCTTTCTCTCTCTCTCTGCGTGTGTGTGTGTGTGTGTGTGTGTGTGTGTGTCTGTGGTAGAGGAAGAAAGGGTAAAGGAGGTAGAGGAAAGGGAGGCAGGAAAGAGGGAGAGAGAGGAAGAACAATAATTGGTGAATATAAGTGAATGGAAATTAGGATAATAATATTCTCTATTTATGTACATTCAGAACCAGCTTTATTCTGGCTTCATTTCTAGGAGAATCTTTCTATGACAAGAGATAATCCTAGGTAATTAGTAGTAGATACAGTTTACATGAAGAAATTTGAAATGCTCCTTGGACATTGTAATTTAAATGCTATAGAAAAATTATGAAAAAATTGAAATCTTCAAACCACAGAGGCATCTCGCCTTTATAATTAGAATTTAACTGAAAAGAAAATGATTCCTCTGAAATTACATGTCACAGAATAAATGAACAACCGAGACACTGTCTAGGAAATAGGTTAAGAGAAGTTAAATGTCTTGATTTACCCAGAAAATGACATACAATCTTTGTTTTAGTACAAAAGGGGAAACATAAAGAAGAATCTGGAATTGTGCATTTCCAAAATTATAAATATTTTTGTCTCTAAATTGTCACGAAGGAGACACAATTATATACTGACAAGAGAAAAACCCCTCTTTCAGGGAGGTTTAATTAGTCAATTGTTTTTTCTGTCTTTTGTTTTTATGAATCTCAAATTCATTTTCCATGCATTTTATAATCATTCACTACGCAAGCCAGACCCCAAAATAAACATAAAAGATGTATCTGATATAGCACAATACATATTTTGTAGCACATCAACATTAATAGCTACACAAATAAAATGTTAAAAAAGTTTGAAAGTACATGGAAATGGCAAACAAGGGATATTGATTTAAGTTAGTGGTAAGAGAGTTGCTTCTTTTCAGCTGCAACCAAGAAGGTTTCATAGCTTGTGGATGGACTCTAACAAATGTGGCAGACATGTCTAGAGTACTTAATCTATTATTGATCATCTTTAGGAACATGGCTATACTTGCCCTTTAGAGAAATGGACTTAAGGCTACGATTCCAACCCATTTTCCTGGTTAGAACAAGGCTCCTGAGTTTTCACTGGGGAGCATGACAAAACCTCTTCAACACAATAAAGTAAAATCTGTTCTGAGTGAAGGGTTGAAAAGATTTTTGTAGAATTTCATAGCATTTTAGGAGTATGAAACTGATGTCACCCTTTGTATAATTTTTATTTTACTTTCATTAATTGAATGCATTGGTCTAATTCAAATGACTGTTTCTTATGTTTCAACATAAATTGTGTGAGTAAACAGAATATACATTATACAACACTACATTATACAATTCCACCAATTAAATATTCTCTATGAACATGAAAGTAAATGACAACACCTAAAGATGGATTATGTTTTATCTACATTTCCTAACTTTTATGTCAAGTTTTCCTTTAATTGATAAATGTTCACCACACACTGAATATTCACAGTTGTTGAACATACTTCCAGGTTTACTTGGAACTTCACAGTTTATGACTGCTTCCCAGTGCTCCATTCAATTAACTTCCTTTTCACTCTCAAAATTTTCCAATTTAGACAATAATTTATATAACCACTCTACTAATATGCTTACATACTCAATGCTGCCACTGGTTCACTTATAAGTAAGAATGTACCTGTTTCATGCTAAATATTTTATTCTAGTTACACTTACTGCAATCAGGTACTTCCATGTATAAACTGGCACATATGAATAAAGAAAGGAAGAGTACTTATTCTAATGAAAACTGGGTTGAAAAATTTGTAAGACCTAATAATAATTTGCTAATAATTGTATCCAAGTAAGTATGCGTATGAAACTCTGAAATATATTTTTAATTTGCAAATAAATACTTTATATCAGATGAGAATTTCTACATTTTTACATTTTATATTTAAAAATATTTAAGATGTGTATTTGTCACTACTGAAAAATACTTTTAAATTTAACTGGCCAATTTCCAATAACTACATAATCAAAGGTCTGTTTTATTTAAAATTGCTTACATTGGTAGCATAGTTTAAAAATTATTAGATCTCATATTGCTTTAAATTAAATAGCAATATATGCTTGGTTCCTTATCACTATTTCAAATATCTTTTTTTGGTAATAATGCAATCTTTCTCCGTTTTCCTTATTTTTCTCTTCTTCTATCAAAAATAAATTTTAACACCTTGGTTTCTTATAAGTCTGTAAGTATTGGAACTTCCTAGGCCTGTCGCATTTTTCCTGCAAAGGTTTTTCTGGGGGAGTCTTTTGATGGCATAGCATTTTTATTCTGCTCGAATGTACTCAGCCCTTGCTAGCTATCCAGTCTCAATTTCTCAGCACTGAAGAAAAATTGGCTTCTACTTCTACACATCTTGGCTTACAGAGGAAGAAAAAAATACTGTCAGCCACACTGCATTTGCTCCTCCTGTCATTTTCCAATAACTGTTGTTCTTAAGAAAAAGAATTCTGCCCCCGATTACATATACGAAATTAGAGACCATTTATTTTTGAAACACTATCACTGACATATTTCTGATGCAAGTTATTTCTAATAAATTAAAAATATCAAACTTGATTTCCCTCTATAAATTGTAAAACATCTTAGAGAGCAAAACTGTTTTCTAACAAAGTGAATGAGTACTTTCTCCTCAGTTGTGCAACACTGTGAAATGGCAGCAAAAATCAAATAAATAAGAAAAGTTATCCACAATAGCACTATGAATCATCAGGATTGTACTGAGCTGCAAGTGACTGGAAAAACTAACTTTCACGGCTTAAATAAATTGGATTCTATGGTCTCATGCACAGGAACTATGAAAGACACAGTTTCTGATCAGCCATTAATGATGCTCTTGCAGACCAAGGCGTTTCTGTTTCGTATTTTATCTGATGACTGTGACCTCATTGTCACACGATGTTCTTTAGGTCCATTCATTATACATTATTTTAAAAAACACAATTTATATTTTAGAGTAGTTTTAGGCTCATAGTAAAATTGAGCAGAAGGTACAGAGATTTCCCATATACCCCTCACCACTACATGTGGACAGCTTCTCCCATTAGCAATCACACCCACAAGAGTAGTACGTTTGTTAAAATTGATAATTCATTGACATATCATTACTGTCCAAAGTTCACAGTTTACATTAGCATTCACTGTTAGTGTTATACAGTCTGTGGCTTTGGACAAACGTGTAATGGCCGGCATCCAGCATTATAGTTTCAAACAGAACATTTCCACTACCTTAAAAGTCTTCCATGTTCTGCTTATTTGATCCTTCCTCTCTCTAACCCTGGTCAAACACTTGAATTTTTTACTCTTTCCATAGTTTATCCAGAATGTCATATAGTTAAAATCATATGATAGCATTTTTATGTTGGCTTCTTTCACTTATGCATTTAATTTTCTTTATGTCTTTTTATGCCTTTGATATGGTTCGACTGTGTCCCCACCCAAATCTCATCTTGAATTGTAGTTTCAATAATTTGGGACCCAGTGAGAGGTAATTGAATCACAGGAGTGGTTTTTCCCATGCTATTCTTATTATACTAAGTTCTCATGAGATCTGATGGTTTTATAAGGGTCTTCCCTTTTTGCTTGGCTCTTATTCCTCTACTTTCCACCTTAGGAAGAAGGATGTTTCTTCCCCCCCCCCCCCCCGCCATGATTGTAAGTTTCCTGAGGCCTCCCCAGCCATGCTGAACTATGGGTTAATTAAACCTCATTCCTTTATAAATTAGATCATGTAGGGAATGTCTATTAGCAAAGTGAGATAGCTCATATCTTTTTAGTGCTGAATATTCTATAGTCTGGATATACCATGGTTTATTGATTCTTTATAAATTTTCTCATGTAGGGAATGTTTTTATTAGCAGCATGAGATAGCTCATATCTTTTTAGTGCTGAATAATATTCTATAGTCTGGATTGACCATGGTTTATTGATTCACTTACCTACTGAAGAACATCTGGGTGGCTTCCAAGTCATTGCAATTATGCCTAAAGGTGCTCTAAACATCCTGCTTGTGCAGATTTTTGTGTAGACAGAAGTTTTCAATTGAAATATCAAAAAAAACATTGCTGGATCATATAGTGAGAGAATGTTTAGTTTTGTGAGAAACTGCCAAACTGTTTTCCAAAGTAGCTGTACCATTTTACATTCTTACAAGCGCTGAATGAGAGTTCATGTTGCTCCATACCCTGCCCAATATTCAGTGTTGCCAATGTTCTAGATTTTGGTCATTCTCATATACATATGGTGGTATCTTGTTGGTGTTTTAGGCAGTATCAGTATTATATATCCCTGATGACAAATAAAATGGTTATCATTCATATATCTTCTTTGCTGAAATGTCTATTAATGTCCTTGACACATTTTTAATTGAATTGTTTTCTTATTGCCAAGTTTTAAGAGTTCTTTGTATAATTTGAATATAATTCCCTTATCAAATGACTGTTTTATAAATAATTTTTCCCATTCTGTGAACTTTTAATTCATTTAACAGCACCTTTTGCACAACAGAAATTAATTTTAATGTATATTAATTTTAATGTAAACATTTAAAATGCTTATCAATTCTCTATTTTCTGTATTATATCTTTTGTCCTTGATATGGCGTCTACAAAGTCATTTCCAAACCTGATATAGTTTGATTGCGTCTCCACCCAAACCTTATCGTGAATTGTAACTCCCACAGTTTTCATGCGTCATGGGATGTATCCAGAGGGAGGTAGTCAAATCATGGGGGCAGGTCTTTCTCTTGCTGTTCTTACAATGGTGAGTGGGTCTCATGATACCTGATGGTTTTCAAAAGAGGAGTTCCCCAACACGAACTCTCTCTCTCTTTGCCTGCTGCCATCCACATGAATTGTGACTTGCTCCTTCTTGCCTTCTGCCATGATTGTGAGTCCTCCCCAGCCATGTGAAACCACAAGTCCAATAAACCTCTTTCTTTTGTAATTGCCCAATCTTGGGTATATCTTTATCAGCAGCGTGAAAATGGATTAATACCAAACCCAAGGCCATCTAGTTTTTTTTATTCTGTTATTTACTAGTTGTTTTATAGTTTAATATTTTATATTTAAGCCTATATTTCATCTTGCATTGATTTTTGTGAAAGGTATGAGGTCTTTTTTAGACTCTTTTATATTTTTATTTTTTTGAATATGGAGGTTCAGTTGTCCCAGTACCATTTGCTGAAACAACTATCTTTAGTCTGTTGTATTGCCTTTGCTGCTTTGTCAAAGGTCAGTTGATGATATTTATGTAGGTCTACTTCTGGGCTGCCTATTCTGTTCCATTGATGTATTTGTCTATTATTTCATGACAACCACACTATCCTAATTACTGTGGCTATATAGTAAGTGTTCATGTCAGATAGTGTCAGTCCTCCAACTTTGTCCTTTTTCAACATTGTATTGGCTATCCTGTGTCTTTTGCCTATCTGTATACATTTTAGAATTAGTTGATTAATATCTACAATATGATTATTTGAGATTTTGGTTTGGATGGATCTATAGATCAATTTAGAAAAAAACTGACATCTTGACACCATGTCCCATTTTAAGGCAACAAATATGGGCAGCGGCAGTCAGTTGCATCTCTGTTTATTTTGGGAAGCTGGGGAGAGATAGCAAGGGGAGAAATGCCAGATGTAGGTGATGGGGAGGAAGACAGCAAATCACACTGCCACGTGTGTTCCTATGCAACAATTTTGCATGTTCTTCACATGTACCCCAAAACCTAAAATGCAATAAAATAAATAAATGGGGAAAAAAAAAACTTTCCTCTGAACTTATTGAAAAATATTTCCACTCATGTTCCATTGCTGAAAATTGTGCCATATTTCTACTCTTAGATACATAAGAGAAGCTGTGGAATTGTATATTTAATTTTCCAACTCCCAGGTAAAAAATAAAAGGAGAAGTGTTATATTAGTGTTGGGTGAGCCAACCTGCTACACAGGTCTTAATATACTTACATACAAGAATAATTCAAATGATTTCTTCCAATAAACTATTTTCTACCTCAGTGATAAAGACCTTTACAAAACCTCTTTAATAGAATCAGAAGAATTCACAGAACCTGTGAATGGTAGTGCAGGAAGTAAATGTTTGCATTGTTCCTTATGTTTTAATTATCGATGCTATAGAATTGGTATATAATAGCCACTGAATGCACATTTGATAGATAAAGGAGTAAATACCCTCCTAAAAAGTTCTAACAGGATGTAACTGTTAGGGTTTACAGATGTTGTTAAAGAGAAATGTCATTCTTAAATATTGATTCACTTACTAACTTAAAAAAGATTTTCAGTGTCTAATATGTAAAATTTATTTGATAGGTGTTGTAAAAATGGAAAATAAATATTTGAATCTCATTTCAGTGTCAGAGACAAGGATTTTTCAATGGAATTAAAAGGACATATATATTCTATACTTAGTTAAGATTATTAAATAGTCACATTTTTAAAAAAGGACAGTAAATCAGTGTTATTAAAGACAGAGAGAAAAAAATGAGGACATGGGAATTTAGAGGGAGACATTATTCATGATATAGGGGATTAGGAAAAAAAAAAAAATTTCTTACAGAAATGATGACCCCAGATCACTTTAAAGCGGTTAATAGAAGTGTATAACCCTCCCTCTGTGTTCAAAAAACATTGGCGGCTCTATTAATTATTGCCAGTAGATGCAGTCATTGTGATTTTATTTGCTGTTAAGTTCCAAAGACACGAGGAGGCTAAGGGAATCAGAATTTATGGTGTGAGATTGTAGAGAGCAAGAATGTTTATGTTCACTTAAATGAATTGCCTCTCAAAAGAGCTTACATTGCTAACAGTTTTAACAATGAAAGAATAAACATAATGTATGGCCATAAAGATTAAGAGCCATATGTAATAATAATGTATTGCTAATTAGAACAAGGAAGGTAAGAGGTGAGATTTAGTATTTAGTACGGCAATATTAAAACTAGGAGCTGCAACAGGAGAATATTTACCCTAGCCTCAGCAGGAGCACTTGCAATAGACTGAGGCAGAATGTGCAATTGAACTATGTCTGTGTGAAAATAAATGTAACCAGAAGCAAGTAACTTTAAATGAGTGAGATTTCAGATGTTCCAATATGGAAATTTTTCGTGCTTTTTGTTTGTTTGTTTCATGAAAACTATTGTTTATAATTATTGTAATTCTAAAGTATTACATGTGCATCAAATTTGTATGAATTGAATTTTTCCTTTACTGATTTGTATAATCTCTTTCAGTTCTGAAGTCAATGATTCTATAATATCACTGTGCTTTCTAATGTGCATTATATTTATTGCACATTCTACTTCAGTCTAATTTCCACCAACAGTCTAACTTTCCCTTTTAGTCATTCACCAAATATTTATTTGGCACCAATTATTGGCCAGCCATGGTTCTAAACACTGACTTCATGGTTTTCTTTGCTTTTACTATTTTGTCTATTTTATTTAAAATTATTGGATCTTCAGGATAAAATTATAAAAGCACACACAAAGACAGTGAAAATCATCAGTGATGAATGTTGAAATGGGGAGGATACACAGAGGATTTAGTGTTAATAAGATATCGGAATAATGGGATGGAATTTGTGAGATGGAAAGAGTAAAGATCCTTCTCAGTGTAAGGATGCCTATCTTAGAATACAAATTTAGTTTAACTTTGTATTTTCCTACTCTTTTTTTTTTTTTTCTTACTTGTACTGCAGGGATTTGTTTTATGATCTAGGCTATGGCACAGAAGGAAAAATAATTAATCATATAAAGTATTTCTTTTTCAAAATAAATGTTATGTTGTTCCAGACTATAAGACATTTTCTGCTAATAGAGCCAAAAAAATTTAGTATACAAAAGAATGTGAAATCTAATAGGAGTGAAACTGAGAAGAGACAGTTGATCTAAACAAAAAGTAATGCCACCCAGACTGATGTATAATCACAATTCCTGTAACTTTATATGTTCAGTTTTCTTCTTAAAAGAATTATAAATGTATAAAATAAATTTGATGCTTTTTAGGAAAATTTTTGACACATGGTTTTGATGGACAGATGATATCAGATATGACTTTGTAGAATGGTAAATAACAGTAAGAGCAATTATATGTATCCACCATTGATTATTTGATTATTTGAATTTGGTATTAAAGTTTAGATTAAACATAACTTTCCCACATTTGAAGTAATTGCTGCAAAAAGGCATTATCACAAAATGTTTTGGAAAATAAGATAAATAAATGGTAAATTTACATTACCATAAACTGTACACAATCAGTTTCTCAAGAACCTTCATACAATTCTCAACTGTCCTAAATCTCAGAAAATTTACTTCCTGCACATATTTCCTATAATTAACTAACCTGTAATTTACCGTGTTTCCTATTGACCACGTGAATTGGCTCTATGAAAGTGTTAGTGGGCTACCTATGGCATGGTACTGCTGATGATCAGGGAAGAAAGAAACATCTAATATTTCTTGAACCACCACCTAAGACTGGAAAGGGATCTCTCTAATCATTTGGATCCAAGATAATGCTTTTTTTTTTCATCAAGTACTCTGCATGTTGCACTTAAAAAGTAATTATAAAAAATCCTGTGCTTATAAAGGATCAAAGAAAAGGAAATAGCTAATTACTGGTAACCTCTCAGATTTGAACACATTTTAAAGTCAGAATACTTTTACTGTACATAGACTTCACTATTAGACCAGGGCAGATGAGATACATTTATTTTAATGTAGTATTAATAATAATACTTAAAATCTTAACAAAGGCCAAGTTGGGGTAATACTTCCAAACTATTGTTTAAATCTACACATATGTTGACCCTAGTTGGCCTGTTGAAAACTGTTAAATCTTCCCTTACTGCTTATCTTTATTACTTATTTTCTTCTGGGTGAGTAGCCTCTTGGCTAAAATAGCTTTCATATTTTTCCTAAAGGAATTGAAGTTTAAAGCTCATATATAGTCTCAAAACTAAAGCATAAAATGAAATTCTAGGCTTTAGAAGAAATGGTATTAAAATATTGTCATCAGGTGGAGAGAATTAGCAGTTACCCTTCAGCCTTTCAGAAATGTATAGAGGGTTTATATAGGTATTGATGATTGGGTAGTGTGGCTTGAAGTATAAAGAGAGGACAAGCAGGCAGTGTGGGCTACTCGGGAGTCATGCTTTCAGCTTGTCTAATCTGAGGTCTGTGGTTTTGTTACCTTTGTAATGATGCCTGACTATGTAAATTCTGAATAAATACTTTTAATGGAATTAGATTGAAATCGGAGAAGAAATAAATGATAATAATTTGTGTAACTGCAGTAGTAGTCAGGGTCCAGTCTGGAAAATAGAAGACATGCTAAGAATTCAGTGGGAGAAAATTTGTATTTAGGAAATTGGGTATTAAGGTTTCAGAAGGCTGAAAGGGCAAGTGAGAATCCAGGGGTAACCGAGAGTTAAAAGCTCTAAAAGGCAGCTAGCCCTCCTAGAACTTGGGGAGCAGCAAAGAAGAGGTAAGGATTAGCAGAATCTAAAACTAAGAATTGGGATCCCACAAAGCCTGGAAACATTGGTTCTCCCTAATTCCCATGACCCATATGAGTATTACATGATACATTCATAAACTAATGTATTTAAATGCCTTTTAGGACTTTGTCTGCGTATATGTTCCTAATTTTATTATTTAATTATCATTATCATTAGTATCATCATGAAGGCAACCTAGTCTAATCTGAAGCATCTAGTAGGTAGTAAAATCCAAGTCAATGTTAGTATTCTTAACCTACCTTCAATGATGTATAGAATGTGAAAATACATTGTAAAGCCATATTCACACACTGATCCTACCTACCTTCAATGATGCATAGAATATGAAAACACTGAAAAACCATATTCAGACACTGTCAAACAATATGCAGATACTGCTCACGATTATTGTATGATAAAGCTAAACTATATTAATTTAGGGTAATGTCTCATCTTAGAAGGGACATTAACATTGAATGTAAATTTCGATCTTTAGTTATTTGATATTGTCGATTTACCTTTAACTTTTCTAATTTGCAGGATAAGTTGCAATATAGTAACCTAGAATGTATAATGCAAGATTGAACCTCTGGTGAATGTAAATATGCCTCCAACTGTTCTGTACTTTTCAACATATTGACTGGTGCATGCTGTGTTTCTGCTTTTTACAAGGACAATCAATCTTAGACTTTTCAATGTGTCTATTTCCCAGTTTATGGACTTCTGCAGCAGTAAACTCACACTTTGTGTCGATATAAAATTCACTTACACTGTAAACAAGGGGCTGTTGAGAGGAAAATCATACAAACAGGTATATGTCTTCTCAGCACAGATGGTGGTGTAATTTCATTGAGTCAGCTCTTGTCAACATGAAAACAGTTGCATTTTTTAGTTATGTATAAGATAAACCTGCTCACTTCATTAGAGTAAAAGATCATTTTTTTTTCTGGCTATTCTTTAAGGAAACAAGGCACTGTTATAGTCCAACTGCTGCCAAGCAAAATCCAGATGTTAATGCAGTGGTACATTTCCGTGGACAGTCATCAGGAAGCAACACCATTTTTAAATTGTCAGTCAGTAACAAATGCATTACAAATGCAATAACAAATGCAAACTAAAATACTAGGTTTGATATATATTTAGCAATTATAAACACAATTTGAAGTACTGTCACTTTCTGCTCATTACTCATCGAGAGATCTCTTTCCCAAATATATATTTTTAGGCCAGTCATCTAGAAATCTCAGACTCTGCTAATTTTTTTGAACAGGAAACTTTAAACATTAGGGTGTTTTCTATTTCAGTAGTAAGTAACCACTAAAATTCACTTTAAAAGATTTTTTTCCTTTAAGTATTGATAGATAACCCATGAATTTATTTTGTTTCCCAGAAAATTATTTAGCACACATTTTTAATATATTAATCATTTTAATTCTCATCATAAATCTGTAAGGTAAAAATAAATATTATCTTTATTGACTGTCATGTATGTAATTGTTCACTAGTTCCATGATTCACTGAAAAGACTCACATATCTCAGTGTAAAATTATACTCATGTCTAAGAGCTATTATAGTAAAGAATAAAGTTCAGGAAAAACAGGGCTGGAATACACATACATTAAGACAAGAGAAGTCCAAAGCAAGCTTTATTGTCTTCCTCTTTGGGGTGTGTATGGACACTTCTGTCAATCCAGCTGCAAACTTCCACGAAATGTGTGAGATGGCCTTGCTCAGAAAAGTCTACTTGAATTGTGAAATCAAAGGTCGGCCATAGTGCAAATCTCAAACCACAAACTATGTGCATGTAATTAACTTTCAGGTTTTACTTTAAATATGGTAACAAAATCCTTCATGTTGATCTACTGCTTTTGGTTTTAGAAAAGCATCATTGCCAAATAATTATGAGAACCTTCCAGGAGTTTAGTTTTTCATGTTTGACCAGGCCATCATAATATAGAAATGGCCAAGAATTAAATATAAGAGGCCTGTTGTCTTACCTATTTCCTCTCAAGGGCACCAAGTAGTTGAGTAACTTATATAAGGTTATACAGCTAGTAAATGTCAAATCTATTCTCTAAATTCAAATAAACTTGGCTTCAGATTCCATATTCATAATTATTAAATATTTCCTTGCTACTATTATATGCCATAAATTAGTAAGCATACACTCAAATGTTGTTCAGAGACTTGATGGTGTCATCCAGAAATCAGGAGCTTCCCTTTTTCTGTCCTGCCACTCAGTGTGCCAGTGACTCTTTTGCAGTGGTCAAAAGAGGGTTGCAGCTACTTCACCATTATATCCTCACTCTGTTAACAGTCAAAAGCAGGAAGGGAAGGAAACTGCCTTCCTTTAGATCTGGTCCTCTTGTTATTAGAGTTTAAAAACAAACATTTCTTAATGACAAACTCACCTGAGTGTTACATTTATATATTTTTGTAAATAAGGCTTTAGTTTAAAAATACATGTTCTCAGGAGAAAATACTATTTGTTATAAATAATTCAATAATTCAAATGATTTAAGAAAAATTATATTTTTACAGTAGTTTAATATCTCAGCTTCTGATTTTACCAAAAATAATTGCTTTATCTAAACCAATTTTCCACTTGCTATATTTTGCTACTGTATAAATACATCATTCTGGTGATATCTTTACAGTATCATGCGAAAATCTTTGTCAACAGTCTATAGATCAGCCAATTAACGTAAATCCCATTACTGAACCTATTTCATGATTTAATTATGAATTCAACACTTAAATAAAGAGAAATGATTTTTAGTAATTTTGTGGTGACAAAATTTTTAGAGCTTCATCATTACGTTACAACTAATAATATATGTGATTTAAAGGAAAAATAAAATTCACCAGTTTCTAAGTTAAAAAATAAGTTTATAAAGTAGAAAAAATAATTGGACTTTCATGTGTCACTAAAATATCCCAGAGGACTTTAAATGTCTGTCTTCTACTTGATTTTTTCAATTGCCTTTCTCCTTAAGGATGTTGAACAAAGTCTCTTACAAACATTGATATTTCGGGGTCATTGAGCCCGTATTTCTAAATAAGAAACCGTTTCAACAAATCAAATCTCGCAGCATGTTGAAAACATAAAAGAGAAAAAAATTCAGAAAAATACAGAGAAAAATAATCTTCATATGACACTCAATATATGAACTAAGATAATCTCTGGATCATCAAAATAAAATAGAGACAAGGAACAAAACAGACAAGGAACAAAAATGGAAATTTATTGTATTTTTTTTTATATTTAAGTTATTGCTCACTGCATTCATTTACTAGGGTTGCCATAACAAAGTACCATAGACTTGGTGACTTAAATAACAGCCATTTATTATCTCACAGTCTGGCGGCCTGTAATCTGGCAACAAGGTCCTGCAGGGTTGGTTCCTTCTGAGACTGGGAGGGAAGAATCTGATCTAGACATCTCCCCTTGGGTGTAGATAAATGGTCATCTTCTCCCTATGTCTCTTCACATCAAATTATATTTCTTCCATTCATATATGTGTCCAAATTTCCCCTTCTGTAAAGACGTTGGTCATAACTGTATTAGGGTTCACCCAATTATATAATTTTTATTTCTGCTGTAAAGAACACATCTCCAATTAAAGTCACACTCTGAAGTAATGGGGATTAATACTTCAATGTATAAATTTGGAAGAGAGGACAGGACACAATTCAACCTGTAACACTTATGACTTCTATAATTTTGCAGCAACTTCCTTAGGGAAAGCAAAATGAACACATTTTTTAACTTAAAATTATGAACTGAGAGCTTATGTTTGGCCACATGCTGAAAAGTATAGGTAAGTCGTATTAGACGATAAAAACCTACTAATTTTGACAAGTTTACAAAATGCTTTCAAAGAAGAAAAGCCCTTATAACACCACTTAATGACAGATGTTATTTAAATATATATTCTAAGTGAATAATATGGACATTGTTGACCCTCAGAGGCACATACCAATTCCCTTAAGCAATAAAAACCAGAAAGTCTAATAAGTTTCGCTCTTTTCACCCAGGCTGGAGTTCAAGCAATTCTCCTGCCTCAGCCTCCTGAATAGCTGGGATTACAGATGCCTGCCACCACACCTTGCTAATTTTTGTATTTTTAGTAGAGACAGGTTTTTGCCATGTTAGCCAGGCTGATCTGCAACTCCTGATATCAGGTGATCAGCCTGCCTTAGCCTCCCAAAGTGCTGGGATTACAGGCTTGAGCCACAGCTCCTGACCAGTTAGGTGATTCTTAATGTTTTGTATTTCAACAAATTTCTACATGTCCTTTATTGCCAAATGCTATGCTACCTGTATTATTTAATTGATTGCATGTCATTTGATTAGAAGTTTCAAGTTTGCTTACCCAGTTTTCTGCTTTGCCATTTATTTATTCATACAGGCATGTGTGATTTATTGAATGCCAACTAGATTCTAAATGTTGATCTGGGTCTGGTTGATAAATAAGCACACTCTATATCCTTAAGAAGTCCAAATCTAATGATGAAGAAAGAAATAGACTAAGGATGACAATATAATATTTAAGTGATAAACAATATGTAGGTTCAGAGAATGTATAAACAATTTGTGCTTGAAACCTCTAAGAAATGTTTCACTTAATCTGAATATATGAAGAAAATGGAGATTTCACTTGGCAGAGAAGTGTATGAATGTGGGAGGGAAGCACGTATGGGATTTAGGGAAAAATAATTGTTATGTTTGGGGTAAAAACAAAATAATAAGATAATATTGCAGTTAGAGAGAACATTATACAAGAGTGATTGCCTCGTACATCCAGAGAGAAGGAAGGGGTTTGGACTGGAAGAAGAATAGGCTGCACTTGGGAAATTTTAAGAGATGATGCTAAGGAGGAAAGGGATAGGCAGACCTTTATGGCTTTAAGAGTTCTTTGGTTTCACATCTTAGCTTCACCCAATTGCAAAAGGACATAGATCTACCAGATGTTTCCATGTCACAGTTTCTTTTAGTTCTTTGGGATTTCTACAGGGTTAAAAACCACATTAAAAAAAGAAAGAATTTTTTTTCAAATAACTTAGATAACTTATTTTTAGCTTATCTGGAATGTGGTTCAACACAGATATAGCCCTCTATACTGGAAAGGGGAGTGTCAAAGGGCAGTGGACATTGGTATGAATCTTTAGTTCACACCATGGTCCAGAACATCTATGAGAAGATAGACTCCGCAGTGCCAATACCATCATGTGTACCTGGCAGATACAGCCCCTTGAGTGTTTTGACCATTAGCATGATGGCTCAATTGCCTATAAAGAATATGACGATATGATAGATACTAAATGATCCTCTTAAAACCATGAGCCTATTTTGCAAAGTAACTTATGTGTGCTTATTTGTGCTACAAGAGAACGCTTCATGTGTTGTCTCAATAAAATGCAGTGTATGTTATACAAAGAGAAGCCAGTATAGATTAGTACTTTCTGTGACATTTATCAGTGTTAAAGGGACAACATCAGTTGTTATAGAGTCTTTTTTATTTCTAAATTTAAATGAAATATAATTATTGTGGAGTACTTTAAATATTTTTGTTTCCAAAGGTAGTCTTATTCTTGATGGGCAAAAATCTTAATTTGCATAAATCTTGAATGGATTTGCAGCTATAAATGCACAATTCGGAGTGCTGTAATCTTAATGGAAGATTATGTTCCTGTCGATGGCAAAAAAAAAAAAAAAGGGGGATTTGGACTGGAAGGAAAATAGGATATACATGGTAATTTTTAGAAAAATGGAAAAATGTGTATTTTTTCCCCTTTCAGGTACAACTTTCTTATTTTTTCTGTTTTGTTTTAAATTTTAAAATTTCTGTTTTGTTTTAAAAGAACTGAGTCCTAGAAGCTGCAGTGATATATTCCAGATCAATAATATTTGAGTAAAAACATACCATAATGCAATTTTTATTTAGCTTTTTAATATTATTTTACAACGCTTTGTGTTGCATGTAAATTTTTATTTACATAAGTCCTGAAGCAGCAGCAAGTTTGTGCATTCATCTTTTTGTTTGTTTTTATTTAAATATGTATAAATTTTCACACTGCTGGAATACTTCATTTGCATGAAATTTTGTACCATATTTACTAATTGTAGTAGCGTTACCCCTCAACCCAGAGGAAAAAAATACAGTCTGGGAGACTAGATTAGATTTCACTGAAATCTAACGAAACTTCCTTAAGTGGATTGTGACAAGATTATAAATGTTCTAAAAAATAACATTTTAACATTTGACCATCGACTTTAAGAAAATGGTTTGCCTACAAAATTTTTGTAATTTTTAAAATATAGTATATTCTACCCTCATATGGGCCTCAGAATTAAAGCATTATGAATAGGAAGGAAAAGGGAAAGAATGCAACTGAATGCTAACGCACAGCATTTTGCTAGAAGTAATTAATGAAGGTAGAGTATATACTAAATATCAAATGTAGAATTTCATAGGTCCAACAAGATAACAGTCTATACTGTACTTTTAAGTTACACAGATGAAGTGGATTTTACAATTACCAGTTGTATTAAATGCAATAAATAAAGCTCCTAAAATTGATACTATATGGTGCAAGCTTAAGTTTTACAGGCTGTAACTGTGCATAACTTTAAAACGGTTTTCTTAAATTATTTTAAAAAACAGAACACGAGAGAGGTGTTAAAACTCGTGTAATAGCTTAATAGAATAAGTATAGCAGATTTTGGAAGGGATGAAGAGGGAGATAGTCAGAACCCTTCACCAGATTCCCCACAACTTGATCATAGTAGGGTAAATTAATGGTGTGCTTTGGGGATGTGGTTAGTCAATGACAGCAGCTTGACAGATTTCTGCACCAAACCCCACAAAGTTCTTATTTTTATTTCTGATTTATCTTGGGAATTTAACTAATGTACTAATTGCAACTGCCATGCTATTTCTGCATTTTTGTTCAAAATAAAACTTTTATTAAAACTGTATATTCAGGACTTAGGTAAATAAAAATTTACATGCAACACAAAGAATTGTAAAATAATATTAAAAAGCTAAATAAAAATTATATTGTGGCATATTTTACTCAAATATTGATCTGGAATATATCAGGCAATTGGAATTCATTCTAGATTTCCAAATATCTAGTCCTAATACATGTTTGGCAGACTATGTGCTTTCTTTGATTTAAATAAAGTAATTAACTGTAATTGCCAATAGTCTTAAAAGTGCCTCCTAAAAGGTCTATATTAATTAGTATGAACCCATTCAACAAATATTTATTGAACAAATTGTAGGTATCAATGTTACTAGACACAGGATACAAACATTTTTAAGATACAGGTGCTACCTTCTAGATACATTTCGTAGTCTACAATGGAAGCTACATAAATGTGCTATTGCAGTGCAATGAAGTAAATCCATAAAGAACCTATTCAATCATATTATTTTATAAATTATTTTCTAGTACTTTATCTCTAAGTAGAGCTTCCTTCTGTCATGTAATCTGTATTTCTATTTTTGTTCATCTTTTTTTCTTCCAGTAATATATCTGTGGGAAGTGCTGTTATGCATTTAGAAAGTGAGAGACAAGCATGTTTCTTTAATGAAAATGGGATAACAATATACTGGAAAGGTTGAATACAGCATATAAGTATTTACTGCTAAAATATAGAATACATGTTTATGACATAGAGGAAAAACCCTCCTCTGGGATGTTGAGACTCTGACAGTCAAACACTGCACCAAAAGATAGCTATTGCATCACTGGACCACTTGACCTGACTCCTTTCTTTCCTCACTCACTCAGCAAGCTTGGCAAAACGTTGAGCTCTTCTTCTAGCGTGAAAAGAAATAAAATCATACCAAAGCTATCTCACTTCTTTTTTTTGTTTTCCCCTAAAGTTTATGAGGCCATAGAGAGGAATCAGATTGAACATGGTGCAACTCTGGGTAAATCTTCATTAGACTTCGTTCTATTTGATCTCTCAACTTCCTTTAGCCACAGGGTTTGTGCTCTTAATACCCTCCTCTGTGAGTACATAAATGCTTCTTTTTGGTCTCAGCTAATATTTTTTTTTTTTTTTTTTTGGTTGAGACAGGGACATACTATGTTGCCCAGGCTGGCCTTGAACTCCTGGGCTTAAGCAATCCTCACAACTTGACCTACCAAAACACTGAGATTGAACTCATGAGCCACTATACCACCCCACAAGTTGAATTTTAAAATAACTTAAAGGAAATAAAAATGAAAATGTATCTTAGATTTGTACTTTTCATGTAACAATACTTACATACATAAAATAGTTACCAATGTTACATCAAATATGTTAATATTTGTTTCAAATTCCAAATACAAGTGATAATTTATTATTTGATACTATATTTACCTCTATACCAACCAATACCAGACAAGATCTAAAATACATGGTTCTTTGGGCTCCCAGTTTAAGAAAGCTTTGGTAAATTAAGTTATGATCAAAGGAGAAGCTCCCAGATTAATAGACTTTAAAAGTGTAAAACAAAACTAAATTATGACAATTGTGTTCTTTAGCTTTAGAAATTGATTAATACTGTTGGTTTTAAAGCATTGGAAAAATGGCCAAAGCCCTGTCTTTGTGCATACTCTTTTCCTTGTTAGACTGCCATCCCCCACCTTTTCCCTATGATCTCTCATTCCTAACAGAGTTTAAAGCCCACTTGATAGCCTTCAGTAACCTTCTCAAGTTTATTTAGGTACTGCTGGTTTTTCTATCCTACTACCGTATGCATATCACTGTACAGTATTTAGTCCATTGTATTTTAATGATGTTCTTATCTATCTCTCACATTAGACCATTTAGAATATGGTTTATATCATGTACATTTCTACAATCGAATTGATGTTTAATAAATGCTTACCTATTAAATTAGAAAAAAAGTGTTTAAATTTGTTCTGTGTGAACTAAAACAATTTGACATCATTGAATAGAAACAATAAAAAAGTAAATTTTGTTTTAAAAGAAAACAACATTTAACAATCATAGTACATGATAAGAGAGGCCACTTTGAATGGTAATGCGTTTCAATTTACCATAGACATTCCAAGTATGAACAAATATGAGAAAGCCTGGAAAGGATTCATTTATCATAGAGAAGTGTGAAATTAAGGTTCTACTTACATTCTCGTGAAGGGTCTAGCTCTCGATATCACTAAAGTCAATCTGTAAGTATATAATTTGTACAAGTAAATCTTCTTGTATTATAAAACAACTTATTAGTTAAACTGAAAGTCAGTTGGCTCCACTTTCTAGACAAGGCAGCTGAGGCATTAGCTGTATAAATGATATATTGGAGCTCAATAACTATTGTGGCAGAATGAGAAAAATAATCACTGTTTTCAAAGTGCAGCATTCTTTCTTTTAGGCCACAGTCATTCGGCAGAAAGTATATAGGGAGATGACTGTTTTCATGAGTGGATAGATCATTCAAAGCCCTTGCAACACAGGACAGTGCTCTTGGCACTAGAAATGAACATGCTGAGTCCTTACAGGGACAGATGGATTTGATGACAGCAATACTGCATAAAGGCTTTTATTAATAGCCTTTATTTTTAGCCTAGCATATGCTATTCTTGTATAAATGTTTAATCGCTTTGGAAGCTTACTAAGTATTTTTATCTCAGATAATATCTTGTTGGAAAAAATTCCAGTTAAATTATATATTGCTCTATAAAAGATCATAATGTTATAGTGACCTCTGTGTGTCCCAGATGAAAAGTGCTAGCTTGTATGTCAGCCTTAGTTTTTCTAATGCTATTATGGAGACTGTGACTTATAATAAATGAGGTAGTAGAAAGGGAATTAAATCTGTAAATGTATCAATAAAATGTACCTAAAATTAGATAACATATAATCAAAATAGACGTAATAAAAATGTACTTGAAATACAAAATACTTCATTTCCTTTCAGCAAGCTTAACAAATCACCCAAACTTCAGAATATCATTTATACTCATGAAATTGATGACCCCATTACATGGTAGCCTTACAAAATTATATACGGTGCTTCATGGCAACTTACAAAGTAACAATTGCAGATTAAGGAGAATATAATTATCAAATATAAATTAAAACGAGTTTTAAACAACTTCAGATAATCATTTCAGACTGTGTATCTCATAAAATCTTTTACTTATTCTCTTTTGAATGCTCATTTGTTTTTCTGAGAAAGTTTAATTGCAAAATGACCCAGTGATTATTTTTAAATACATCAAAAGAGAATTTTATTCAGTGAGCCGGTTTATATTTCTAGTTCTTCCTCTAATTAACTATAAGCATTTCATGTCACTTTTGCTCTTTTATATAATTTGGGCATTGAAAGAGATGACTCAGTTGTGTTTTGTCTTTATTATAAAAATATATGAATTTAAATGCAATTAAGTATATTAATATCTAGAAAATTTACATATTAAATGTGATTAACTATGCTCTTTGTAAATTTTAAAACTCATATAAGCCAAATATTCCATGGTGCAAATTACAGATCACTCTCAAGATTATTTTGACTTTTTTTTTAACTAAAGAATAAATGTAGTCTTACTAGTACAACTTGGTGAATATTTATAAAGATTGAATGACTATCTCCTACGTAACAACCCCCAGACAAATAAATAGAACATTCTCACCACCAGAAAACCCTCCCTTGTGCCTGTGTACAGTCATTTATCCTAAAATAATAGATTGAATAATAAATTTAAATATATTTGAATATGTAAAGGAAAATATAAAATTATTTTTACCAAAATAGTAAATATTCAACTAGATTAATAATGACAGTTATAATAAGGAATGTGGAGTGTCTTACAGTTTAGATGTGCATGTTTTATATTAAGTTAATATGAAATCAATTTGACTGCTGATTTTAGCAAGCTTTCATATTATGAATTTTTATATTCACAAACACAAATAAATTTAAATGAGTAAACTAAAAGGAATAGAGAAAAGAGGAAATTACATTTCTCATTAATAATTTCTGTTTCAGCAGTCATGAGGATTCAACCATAAATTGGGTACTCCTCATGATCTTGGGAGTTAGAAAAAATAATTTTGCACTGAATTTAAAATTAAAAAATATGTTCTATAAAACTTAAAGGACTGAACATACCCTCCATTAAACTTACAATCTAGTGATACATGTACACATACACATATATACAAATGCATGTTTACATAAAATGTAAGATAATTTAAACACCAGACACATATAAAAAAGTACACTGTGACTATAGAGAATCAAATATAACATGAAGCAAATTATCATTTTAAAAAAATCTTTACATTTAGTTTATTTATCTAGGGCAGAAATATACCTGGCAAAATGGTCATTAACTTGGACAATTACCCTGTTTTATTGCATGGGTTTCCCTATACATCATCTTGTACCAATTAGAATTTCGAGGTAGGTTCTAAAAACCTGCATTTTTTTGATGTTAACTTGTTTGATTAAGCAACTATTTAACTGTCATATCTATGGAGCATACATACTTTGAGTTACACTGTAAGGAATTCTTTGTTTTATAGCGCTATAACTAGAGTTGTGAGTTGTATATTACCATTAATGTTCACAAAAATTTGTGGAAGAGTAGTAATATTGATATTATTTTTCTTTTTATTTATAGTACATGAGAGATTTATTTCTGTCCAGAACTACGTAAATTACCTAAATTTCTCTATGTTTCAGAATAATAAATATGATGACAACTAGGCTATATTAAGATATATATATATAGCATAATATACATATAAAATAATATACCCATATATGTGAATTTTACTGAGCTATTGAAGCTAAGTGGAATTAAAAAATATTCACCAATTCAAATATATACATTAAAAAAAAGGGACCAACATGATACTTGGCAAATAAGTATGAGAATGACACAAAGGAAGAAATATAATAGGACAAATACTAATGAACTTTTTTATATTTTAAAGAAAAAGAAATAATACTTTTTTACAATTAGACATAAAATTCTCATACACTGAAAGAATACAATCTTAGAAACAGGCTATCAATTCAAAGGCTTAATAGGTAATTACAGTTGTATGTTCACATTTCTATATGCTTATTGTGTCAGCATTTATAACTCTTGATTTCATGCATATGTGTCTTAGCTCTAGAAATATTTTATGTACAAAAATTATTATTGACAATATTTTTGAATGTAGATTACAGAACAATGTGAGGCAACATGACATAATGGAACTAACACTAAATCTGAAGGCAAAAGTGAATTAAATCTTGACTCTGATGCTTATTAATTGAGTATAATCACTAAATCCACTAACTTTTAGAGTGACAATTTTGGCATTTAGAAATGAGCATAATAATATTCCTACCTCGATACTTGTGGTAATTGTTAAAATAAAATGAAATAATTTTATATGAAATACCACATTACAACACACAACAGTGTAAATAGGAGGATTCTGTAGTAATTAAAAACATTTTTTCCCTTTTCAAACACACACTTCATGCACGCGAGCGCACACACACACACACACAACCCTCTAAAAAGCCACAGTTATCTTTTCATTAATTTTTAAGTAAGAAAATAATTCATTTTAATATTGTCATTACTACCAGGATTATAGACAGTCACTAATTAAAAAATCTTCAACTACATTCTTTGTTGATTTGGGTTGCTATAATACCATAGACTGGGTAGCTTATAAAACCCAGAAATTTATTTCTCATTGTTCTGGAGGCTGAAAGTCCAAGATCAAAGTGCCAGTAGATTTTGTGTCCAGCTAAGGTCCATTTATTTTGTTTACAGACAGACATCTTTTTACTGTAACCTCACATGACACAAGGGGCAAGGGAGTTCTCTCAGGCCTCTTTTATCATGGCACTAATCCCATTCAGGAGGGCTCTATTAGGCCTCATGACCTAATAAGCTCCTAAATACCTCACTTCCTAATTCTATCACATTAGGGATTACATTTTTATGTATGAATTTTGGGTGGAAAACTTTCAGTCTATGGCAGTTACTCCAGGCATATTACTCCCTGAAGAACACAGGCATTCCCCAGCAAAATACTTCCTGGTTTCCATGAGTTTACTTTCTTATATCTTTTAACTCTTTACTCAAATATCAAGATCTCTGTGAGATCTTTTTTGACTCCTCTATGTAATACCACAAAAAAATTATATACTTTCCAGCATTTTCTTTCCTCTAACAATTTCATGAGTCACCACCTAACATATTATTTATTTTACTTACTTTTATGTTTATTTTCTGTCCATCTCTTTTTCCTAAAAATAAGCTCTCATTTAGCAGGAATTTTCATTTGATTTTTTTTTGTGCTATTTTAGCAGCACCTTTAACAATAAATGCCACAGAATAGTTGTTAAATAAATATGTGTTGAATGAATGAATAATAACTTATTTTTATATATTAAACTATGAAAGAAACCATCAATTCGGAAGGTACAATGTTCTAAAACATAACCGTCATTTGATACAAATTAGAGACATTTTACTCTCTTTAATAAACTGTTCTCTTTGATAAACTGTTTCAATTCACATATAAATTCAGGGATAGAGATGGAGTATGGGAAAGGCAGAGACGCAGAGATACTTAAAAATATTGTTCAGACCTTCACATCTGAAGAAGATTGACTTAGATTAAATTTACACTCCTTCCTGAAACAACTATAAAATAGACAAAATAAATAAAATAATGGTTTGCAAGGCACTGCACATCAAGCAGTGAAACAGTGATCCCTGAGAGATAGGAAATAAATGAGCTTAAATCTTACAATTGCCAAGATAATTGCCTTGTGAGAATTTTCAGACCTCAGCACTAGTAAAAGAAGCCCAATCAGAGTGTAGAAGATACCTTGACTTCAGGAAACAAGACTGAGCATCTATGGTGGTAAAGACAACTGGAGCAACCAGGGAAGAGTACCAAACAAGACAGCTTCATAGGTAAATTCTACAAGGACTGGTAGAACAAATTCCTCTAGTATTCAGTGGAGTACTCATCAGAATATGAATATATGGAAACTACATGGAAAAACAATAGTATGAATTCTCATGGAGCAAATGCTGATAGAATTACAAAAAATAGACAAATTCAGAATTATAGCAGGAAATTTTAATATCTCTTTTTCAATAAATGGTGAATCATTTAACAAGATCAAGAAGGAAATTCTGAAATCAGCCAACTTTCACTAAGTGACATCTATAAAAAACTACTCCCAAAAACAACCGAATATATATTTTTCAACAAAATGTATCAAGTTTTAGCCATATCAATCAGAAAAAAATACATGGCAATGATAGCCCAAATATCAGAAAGGGAGAAAGTATACTGATGTAAGATTCTTACACTATAAATAGAATGGTATAATTTAACTTGCAGGTAGAGTGTAATAAATTAAAGAGGCATACTATAAATCCTTAAGCAGCAAAGTAGAATAAAGGAATATTTGGTGTTAATATATATGTAAATTTTCTTGATTATGATGATGGGTTCAAAGGTGTTACATATGTCAAAATATATCAGAGAGTATTATTTAATTTTGTACATTTTACTGTAACTTGCTATGCCCCTAGAAGTTTTTGGTTAACGTTTCATACTTTAAGACCATATATATATGAATAATAATGCCTTTTATATAAACACTTCTTCTTGCTTTAAAGTTAGTTTATCCAGAGATCTTTCTTCTACTCTTTGGACTCTAAATTTCAAGACCTAAAGGCATGTCAACTGACTAGATTCTAGAAATTTTGTCTTTGAACAAGAGAAATATCTGGACTTATTCTCAAAGGTCCTTAAAAATGAAAAGACTTATGCTGTGAATGATTCTTGAACTTACAAAACTAAAATAAAACACAATGAGTCAACCTGCATTTCTATGTGACAGAAAAGTAAGTTTGGAAGTTAGTACTTTAGAATCTTCTTTTTTTTTTTTTTTTTTTTCATTTTAGGTTTTGGGGTACATGTGAAGAACATGCAAGATTGTTGTATAGGTACACACATGGCAGTGTGATTTGCTGCCTTCCTCCCAGAATTGCATTTGCTGAGGAGAATTATTTGCCTTAATTATTTATTAAAAGAGAAATTTCTGTGCCAATTAGTGGCTACCACCTAATATACTCACATGCATACATACATGTATAGTTATATACAATATATGCATGTAGCTTGTGCATGCATTTGTGTGTATATATATTTTGTTTTTATACCTGTACGTGTGTGTGTGTGTGTGTTTGTGTTTGTGTATACACATTTAAACTAAAGAATTTAAAACTGAATAATTGCCCCAAGCTTGTCCTATCACCCTTCTCAGGAGATACTGAGAAGGGGACAATAGTGACTTGCACAATGAAACACTTTCTTCCAGCTCCCGGGAGTGTTGCCCACTGATGGTTTATAGCCGAGTGATTCCTTCAGAGTTACTCTCTGTCAAAGGAAGCTACCTTCTTAAAGATTATACTACTTGGGGTAGGCCATGTCAAATGACCTATTAATTTTATAAGGCTGGACACCTTGACTCAATTAGGTACTTCTTTGGGGTCCATTTCATGCAAACTTCATAATGTATTAGATCCTGTAAGGCCAGTGTTTGAACTGCATTGCACTGAAACCTCCTCCTCTAATTTATTATTTTCCCCTTGTTTCTTATATGTAATGATCATGAGATTACTCTTCAATAAACTTCTTGTAGGAAAATGTTCATCTCACCATATGTTTGCCAGGACCAACAGAAGAAAACAGTCTGATTCATTATCTGTTAAATTATCATTATCTGTTAGTATTATTTAAATTTTAATAATTATAATTTCTAAAATATATTTAGTTATCTTCTCACTTTTCATAATCAGTTATTCTTAAGTTTTTAATTTCCACTTATATTTGACAATATACAGGATTTCTGGGAAATGAAAGCATGTCTTAATTAAACCCTGAAATAGGTTCAAGCCAGCCAGTGTATATTTACACTTTATTTTTAACTCCAGGCAAGTTCTTTTTTTTTTTTCCCCATTTATTTTATTGCATTTTAGGTTTTGGGGTACATGTGAAGAACATGCAAAATTGTTGCATAGGAACACACGTGGCAGTGTGATTCGCTGCCTTCCTCCCCATCACCTACATCTGGCATTTCTCCCCTTGCTATCTCTCCCCAGCTCCCCACCCCCCACCGTCCCTCCCCTATTTCCCCCCAACTGACCCCAGTGTGTAGTGCTCCCCTCCCTGTGTCCATGTGTTCTCATTGTACAACACCCACCTATGAGTGAGAACATGCGGTGTTTGATCTTCTGCTCTTCTGTCAGTTTGCTGAGAATGATGGTTTCCAGGTTCATCCATGTCCCTACAAAGGACCCAAACTCATCGTTTTTGATGGCTGCATAATATTCCATGGTGTATATGTGCCACATTTTCCCTATCCAGTCTATCGTCGATGGGCATTTGGGTTGGTTCCAGGTCTTTGCTATTGTAAACAGTGCTGCAATGAACATTCGTGTGCACGTGTCCTTATAGTAGAATGATTTGTAATCCTTTGGATATATACCCAGTAATGGGATTGCTGGGTCGATGGAATTTCTATTTC
This sequence comes from Sapajus apella, assembly GCF_009761245.1. NCBI lineage: Eukaryota > Metazoa > Chordata > Mammalia > Primates > Cebidae > Sapajus > Sapajus apella. The sequence continues at coordinate 21,192,420 of NW_022436947.1, forward strand.
TAGGTCCTTGAGGAATCGCCACACTGTCTTCCACAATGGTTGAACTAATTTACACTCCCACCAACAGTGTAAAAGTGTCCCTATTTCTCCACATCCTCTCCAGCATCTGTTGTCTCCAGATTTTTTAATGATCGCCATTCTAACTGGCGTGAGATGGTATCTCAATGTAGTTTTGATTTGGATTTCTCTGATGACCAGTGATGATGAGCATTTTTTCATATGTTTGTTGGCCTCACGTATGTCTTCTTTTGTAAAGTGTCTGTTCATATCCTTTGCCCACTTCTGAATGGGCTTGTTAGTTTATTTTCTTGTAATTCTGTTTTAGTTCTTTGTAAATTCTGGATATCAGCCCTTTGTCAGATGGGTAAACTGCAAAAATTTTCTCCCAATCTGTTGGTTGCCGATTCACTCTAATGATTGTTTCTTTTGCTGGGCAGAAGCTGTGGAGTTTGATTAGGTCCCATTTGTCTATTTTGGCTTTTGTTGCCAAAGCTTTTGGTGTTTTGGTCATGAAGTCCTTGCCTACACCTACGTCCTGAATGGTTTTGCCTAGATTTTCTTCTAGGGTTTTTATGGTGTTAGGGCTTATGTTTAAGTCTTTAATCCATCTGGAGTTAATTTTAGTGTAAGGTGTCAGGACGGGGTCCAGTTTCTGCTTTCTGCACATGGCTAGCCAGCTTTCCCAGCACCATTTATTGAACAGGGAATCCTTTCCCCATTGCTTGTTTTTGTCTTGGTTTGTCAAAGATAAGATGGTTGTAGATAGGTTGTGTTGCCTCCGAGACCTCTGTTCTGTTCCATTGGTCTATATCTCTGTTTTGGTACCAGTACCATGCTGTTTTGATTACTGTAGCCTTGTAGTATAGTTTGAAGTCTGGTAGCATGATGCCCCTCGCTTTGTTCTTTTTGCTTAGAATTGACTTGGCTATGCGGGCTCTCTTTTGGTTCCATATGAAGTTTAAGGTGGTTTTTTCCAGTTTTGTGAAGAAGGTCATTGGTAGCTTGATGGGGATAGCATTGAATCTGTAAATTACTTTGGGCCGTATGGCCATTTTCACAATATTGATTCTTCCTAACCATGAACATGGAATGTTTCTCCATCTGTTTGTGTCCTCTCTTATTTCGTTGAGCAGTGGCTTGTAGTTCTCCTTGAAGAGGTCCTTTACATTCCTTGTTAGTTGTATTCCTAGGTATTTTATTCTCTTTGTGGCAATTGTGAATGGAAGTTTGTTCTTGATTTGGCTCTCTTTAAGTCTGTTATTGGTGTATAGGAATGCATGTGATTTTTGCACATTGATTTTGTATCCTGAGACTTTGCTGAACTTGCTTATCAGTTTCAGGAGGTTTGGGGCTGAGACGATGATAGTTATACAATCATGTCGTCTGCAAATAGAGACAATTTGACTTCCTCCTTTCCTATTTGAATGCCCTTTATTTCTTTTTCTTGCCTGATTGCTCTGGCTAGAACTTCTAATACTATATTGAATAGCAGTGGTGAGAGAGGGCATCCTTGTCTGGTGCCACATTTCAAGGGGAATGCTTCCAGTTTTTGCCCATTCAGTATGATATTGGCTGTTGGTTTGACATAAATAGCTTTTATTATTTTGAGATACATTCCATCGATACCTAGCTTATTGAGGGTTTTTAGCATAAAGGGCTGTTGAATTTTGTCAAAGGCCTTCTCTGCATGAATTGAGATAATCATGTGGTTTTTGTCTTTGGTTCTGTTTATGTGGTGAATTATGTGTATAGACTTGCGTATGTTGAACCAGCCTTGCATCCCCGGGATGAAGCCTACTTGATCATGGTGGATAAGCTTTTTGATGTGCTGTTGCAATCGGCTTGTCAGTATTTTATTGAAGATTTTTGCATCTATGTTCATCATGGATATTGGCCTGAAGTTTTCTTTTCTTGTTGAGTCTCTGCCAGGTTTTGGAATCAGGATGATGTTGGTCTCATAAAATGATTTGGGAAGAATTCCCTCTTTTTGTATTGTTTGGAATAGTTTCAGAAGAAATGGTACCAGCTCCTCTTTGTATGTCTGGTAGAATTTGGCTGTGAACCCATCTGGACCTAACTCCAGGCAAGTTCTATCACAGATTTTTTTCCTCCCTTTAACTTATCCCAATGTGATCTGCACCCTTCTAGAGTGCTGGTTTCATATGACAGTCTCAGTCACACCACTCCAAATTGTATTGTTAGAAGGTGTTACAGACTGTGAATGCTTATGGCCTTCTAAACCCATGTTTTGAAATCCTATACCTCAGTGTGATGGTATTAGGAAGTGGATCCTCTGGAAGGAGACCTCGTGAATGGGATTTATGCCTTTATAAGGAGAAACAGGAAAGCATGAGAATAAAATGAGATAATGGCTGTCTACAAGCTTCAAGAGTGCTCCCACCAGACACTAGATTTGTCTGGTATATTGGTCTTGGATTTCCCAGCCTCCAGGCTTTGATAAACAAATGTTTGTTGTGTATTCTAGTCTATGGTAATTTGTTATAAGACCCCCAAATGACTAAAACTCAGGCCTATGCCTGCTCTATAGAATAGAGTTCTAGTTCTAGGTATCAACTTTCTGATATCTCAGGCAAACCTGTGGCTTTGGCATTTGCAACTAGCCTGGTCACTGTCTCTCTCTATTCTTCTCACCTCCACCTTCCATGTTTCCTTACTTTCTCTTGACCATAACTGCCCATGTAAAGGGAACTTTTGCTGCATTGTATCAAATGTTTTATGGTATTGTCTACAAATCTATTCAGAGATACTGCAAAAAAAAATTTTTTTAACAGATTAACAATTTTTAATATGTGAGGAATGTTTAAATGCTATAGCACTAAAGAGATTATTAATAAGAATTTTTGCTTATAAATATACATTTATATAAATACTATAATAACATTTGTGTCTTTTGAGAAGAAGCATGTGCATAAAGATTTGTATTTTAATATTGCTTAAAAATATTTTTAAAATTAGAGCTTCTTTATAATTTTAGCTTTTAAAATAATTCAGTTCCTAAAAACTTATTTTTTTGCAATGTTTCTAAAAGTATTTGATTCAAAGGTTTAAACATATATATTTTTTTCTAGTTATATTTTTAGAATTATAACTGGGTTAAAGTGTATGATTTGATTGACAGCTAGATTAATACAGGGTTCTTTCTGTTCTGACATCTGACTGATATGGGTTGAGTTCCGGTTTTGTCAACAACTCTGTGAACTTAGACTTTTCTAACCTTCTATTTGTTAATCTGTAAGTTCTAGATAACAACAGAAGCTGTGCAATAGAATATTTGAAATTACACAAAATAATGCTAGTATATTTTTAGAATAAGTATACAATGTTTACTATGATCATTACTACAGTCTTTTCTTTTGCATCTGTTGATGCAAGAGTGATAAGTTTATGTGACTTTTACAGTGATGAATTTAAGTTGTTCCATCCCAAAACCTATTTAGAAGTTCTTAATAGTTACTTCCACATATACCTATAAAATATATTTTCAGAATTCTGCCATTCAATTTCAAATATTTCAACTTTCATGTATTTTCAATTTTTTAAAGATGAATTCCTCATTTTTTTATTGCACTTATGAAAGTCAGATATTCAATTTCCTTTCCTCTATAAAGCTGCATTCATCAATTGTAAAGAAGTGTAGAAACTATGCTGAATATTAAAGGCAGTAGCATTCAATCATTTTCTGTTAATATTTGTGGAAGATCAAATTTAATTCTGTTGTGGAGCAGTGACTTGAAAACCTTCCCAACTCCAGCAGCCAGAAGAAGCATAAGCTTTGTTAAACCTTTTACTGAGCCGCAAATTATTCTCAGTGTGATCAGGCTAATTAATTCTTTAAAAATATTTGTGAGTTATTAGTCACTTCATACATTTATATGACAGATTTATTTTCTTAATGTTTCCAGTTGAAAAACAATTAGGTTGCATATATAAAAATTAAAACAGCACCTTTTATAAATGCCAAGAAGGTAACACATATCAAACAATGACAGAGGTTCACCATGAAGCTTTTGAGTGATGGGAGTAATATATTACTAATGATACCAATGGCACTGGGAAGAGAAATTAGCTAGGCTTAGCCAAAGCAGCTTATTAATAGGCATGAATTAATAGACATGAATAATGCCTTTGATATCCATGGGGTCTGATGGGTATCATTATGTAAATGATTGGCTTGTTATCAGCCACTAGCATTACTATTTTCCAAATTGTGGATAAAGGTCAAAAAGCACCATTTAGCTTGATTCATTTTATTAACTAAAAGGTTTCCTGTTTTTTAAAGAGGTCCCTATCTGATATTATTCTCATGAAATCTGATATAAACATAACATATGTTAAAATTAGGAGTTCCTGAAACACCTGTACCTTCAGAGTTCTTGGCCTTTCTGTGTACTTGTTCCAGAAGGTCTATTTTAGTGTACAAAAAAGATGTAAGAATTATGCAATTAAACAAAATAAATCATCAATTACTATATTAATGTTTCCACTAAAGGTTTATAGCTTGAGAATATACTTTTTTATGATTTGAGAATTAAAAAAAATACAAATGAAATGGTACCATTCATTTATAATTCATTACTTTTTCAGAATTAAGCAGTTGCTAAAGGAGCCAATTTCATTTAAAATTCTATTCCAGCATCATGTTTTGAAATGAAACATTCTACAGTTTATTTTCAGCTAAGGTAAATAGTTTGTTGAAAACTGTAATCAATATTCTTTTATCAGTTAGGAGTAGTCTGCTTATTAAAAGGATATACATTTTTTAAAAGACCTGGTAACTTTGTTAACTAAATATAATGCCTTTGGAAAAGTTATATCTTTTATGAAGTAGTCATTGGGTTTGCAATAATTGTAAAAATAATAAAATTTCTTCTACAATAAAGAATGTATCTGGAATTTTTAATTGTTTATTAAATAATTTATAAATTTAATAAACAATATTTTTATAGTTTGTATTGAAGCATATTTTTAAAAATCATCTCTGTGATGGTTCTGAATCCAGTAATGGCATAGTAACATGTATCACAAATCCTCCTGAAGATTAAAACTTTAAATTCTAGGCAAAATTTCTAAAAATCTAAAAATGCAGAATCTGGAAAGTGACCAAAACCAGGCATAAACTGTAAGAGATTCAACCTTAGAAATAAATAGTATCAATGTTTATTTGACTTTTCCTCAAAGGCAACAGTCTATACAGAAATAAATGGCTAAAACTTAAAAATAAAAAGTCTAAAGTTGTATTAGAGGATGACATCATGTTGTCAGATGAGCTACTAATTGAGAAGGAAGATTCTATAAAGGAGAAACCCCAAGGGGAAGCCCCAACTTCTGCATATATACTCTTCTCTAATCCTTACCTGAATATTGAACTATGTTTCAGCAGGTAGATTCTAAAGTACCCAGAAAAGTGCAGTCTTGGAGAGTTGGATATAACTGAATAAAGATTTAAATTGTTTCCCAAAATAGAAGAGATGTATTTTTAAAATGGAGTTCCACCAAACTTAGGGGCGAGTAGGATGCTCCAAAAATCAATACTTTTGTCCACCTGTATAGACAGATCATTAATACATATATAGTCCAAGCTTTCCAAATTCAAAATAACCACCCAGTAATTTTTCTGTCTGCTAGATGAAGACTAACATTCTTTTTGGGCAATATCAGAATGTAGATTTTCTACAATATACCAGTCACAATATTGAGTATACAATGAATTGCTAACATGTAAGGAAATAGGGCATGTAATCCACAGCCAAAAGGGAACACTTTTTAGCTGAAACCCAGATGGCACAGAATTTGAAATGAGCAGACAAGGATTTTAAAACAGCTATTTAAAATATGCCTATGTGGTGATGGGGGGAAGAACATACATAAACAATCAGAAGCAAAATAAAGATCCAGGAAGTTAGAGCAGTTATAATATACAGCATCATAAAGGAAAATGTTACTTAATGGAAATATTAGGAGATAAGAGATGGCAGAAAAAGGGTGAAGAGTAGTCATCTCGAAGAATAGGTGAGAAAATGTTATTAAAAAAGTGAAAATAACTTTAATGTCTTATGACACAATAAAAGTGGCCCAACATGCAAGTAACTGGAATCCAAAAATAAAAGAAATTAGAGATATTATGAGAAAAAAATCTGAAGAAATTATGTCCATTGCATTATAGATTCATCATCATAGATCTTACAGAAAAAAAATCAACATACAAATCCATTATGTCAACAAAATATAAGCAGAATAAATACAAAAGAGCCACACCTAGTTACATCATATTCAAACTGCTGAAAGCCAAATATAGAGAGAAGATTTTATGAGCAACAATAGGAATAAAGACCGTAGATAAAAGAAAAAAAAAACAACTATGTTTTACAAATCTTGAGCATATACTAGTTGGTATACACAAGAAATGATGATGCAAATATATTCATGACCGTAAGAGAAGTCTCAGTTCATTCTAACATATTGAAATTACATCAAGCATATTCTCTGAGCACAGTAGAATTAAAATTATGAAGGGTAAAATATCAAAAAATGCCAAATATTTAAAATTAATCAGAACATTTCTCATCATGACCTATATCTAACGATGAACATTACATCTCAAAGTGAGATTTGAAAGGAGACATAGAAGCTATATCATTCTGCTCCTCACCTCTCAAATAATGTGTCTTTTTCACATTTCAAAATAAAATAATTGCTTCTCAATAGTCTTCCAAAGTCTTAACTCATTCCAGCATTAACACAAAGGTCCAAAGTCTCATCTCAGACAAGGCAAGCTCTTGCACCTATGAGCCTGTAAAATAAAAATCAAATTATTTACTTCCAATATGAAATGGTGGAGTTAGGCATTGGGTAAACATTCTTATACTAAAAGATAGAAATTGGACAAAAACAGAGGTTACAATTCCCATGCAGGTGTGAAATCTAGCAGAGCAATTATTAAATCTTAAAACTCAATCTATCCAGCTCTCTTTGAGTTTCACAACCTCCCAGGCTTCTGGAGAATAATGGATCTCATCAATGCTGAGTTAGGTGAGACACAAACCATTTCCTTGGGCAATCCCCTGAAAAGCAATATGGTTACATGCATACTCTACCCTTTTCTTTACCTGGCAAATGAGAGATTGCCAAACTGTATTGGTCTCTGTGCACTGTATTTCAGGTCTTCTGGAATAGCAGTAAGGGGCTTAGCTCTTTTTTGTTCTCAGAGGCCCTCAGGAATCTAGAATATGCCAAATCCACTTAGGGCTTTAAGGCAGGTGAAACAGAAACCAGTTTCTTGGTCATCTCCCCGAAACAGAAACAGTCTAATTCTTTTCCTTTCCAGGGAGAATCTGGGAGTTGGGGGTTTTCTCCTGCTCATTTCATACTGAACAAAAGGTAGTGCATTGGGTGAGTTCATACTTGCTAGTCCAAATTTTCGCCTTTGTTTTCATTGCCGTCTAATGTGGTGCCCTTTTCTGTCAGTGCTTAATTCAGGCAAGATGGGAACAAGTTTCCCAGGCAGACTCTCAAAAACTTTGCATGTTAGATATACATTTCAGGCTTTTCTATCCTTCCTTAGGGAGAAACTTAGAACTGGGAGTTTTTTCACCAATCTCATGTAGCTGAACCAGAAGGAGTGAGTATGGTGAGTGAGAGCCATGAATTTTTCTATCAGTTTTTGTGCAGCTTGTTTTTTGGTTCAGCAACTTTTTAACGGTTTTCTGGATTTTTTACACAGGAAATTTTTGTGTGGGGAAGAAGGATCTGGAGCTTCCTATTCTGTCATTTTGCTGAAAATAATTTTGCCATTTTAGAAATTAATTATATAAGTTCTAGATTATTTTCATATGATTGTGATTAAACTATTGTATGATTTCTTTTTCCTTTGCAACATTTATTTATCTGCAATTTGAAACTAAGTAACAACTGACCCTCTAAGCTTCTAAGCAGATAAATTAATTCTTTTTTTGACGTTAGGTATGAACATCAGAGAAATGGAGGCCAAAGCTTAATTAAGTTTCCATATATTCGCAGACTAGATGGAGTTTTATTTAGTTATCTAATAATGAAAGAATAATTCATGTGTGAACTGATTTCCCTGTGCTCTCACTGCTCATGTTCACAAGTTCCAAGGGCTAATTTTAAGATGCAATAAAAATACAAATGAAAGTAATAAAAATAAGAAGTCCTTCAAAATTATGAAACTATAGTTATCTCTCTTTTTTTGTTATTATAGTTTAAATGTTGGGGTACATATGCAGATCTTGCAAGATTGTTATATAGATATGCCATGGTGGTTTGCTGCCTCCATCCCCCCGTTACCTACTTTAGGTATTTCTCCCAATGTTATTTCTCTGCAACCTCCCCTCCCTCCAATCTCCCTCCCCTAGCTCCCCACCCCGCAACAGACCCCAGTGTGTGATATTCCCCTCCCTGTGTCCCTGTGTTCTCATTGTTCAATACCCACTTATGAGTAAGAACATGCAGTGTTTGGTTTTCTGTTCTTGTGTCAGTTTGCTGATAATGATGGTTTCCAGATTCATTCATGTCCCTGTAAAGGACATGAACCTCATCCTTTCTTATGGCTGCATAGTATTCCATGGTGTAGATGTGCCACATTTTCTTTGTCCAGTCTATCATTGATGGGCATTTGGGTTGGTTCCAGGTCTTTGCTATCATAAACAGTGTTGCAACGAACATACGTGTGCATGTGTCTTTATAATAGAACAATTTATAATCCTTTGGGTATATACCCAGTAATTCAGATTGCTGGGTTGAATGGAAATTCTATTTCTAGATCCTTGGGGAATCACCACACTGTCTTCCATAATGGTTGAACTAAATTATACTCCCACCAACAGTGTATAAGTGTTCCTTTTTCCCCACATCCTGTCCAGCATTTGTTGTCTCTTTTTTAATGATCACCATTCTAACTGGCATGAGATGGTATCTCAATGTTGTTTTGATTTGCATTTCTCTAATGACCAGTGATGATGTGCACTTTTTCATATGTTTGTTGGCCTCATACATGTCTTCTTTAGAAAAGTGTCTATTCATATCCTTTGCCCACTTTTGAATGAGTTTGTTTGTTTTGTTTTTTCCTGTAAATCTGCTTTAGTTCTATGTAGATTCTGGATATTAGCCCTTAGTCAGATGGGTAGACTGCAAAAATTTTTCCCATTCTGTTGGTTGCTGGCTTTCGTTGCTGTTGCTTTTGGTGTTTTAGTCATGAAGTCCTTGCCTATGCCTATGTCCTGAGTGGTGTTGCCTAGGTTTTCTTCTAGGGTTTTTATAGTGTTAGATCTTATGTTTACATCTTTAATCCATCTGGAGTTAATTTTTATGTAAGATGTAAGGAAGGGGTCCAGTTTCAGCCTCCTGCATATGGCTAGCCAGTTTTCCCAACATTATTTATTAAACAGGGAATCCTTTCCCCATTGCTTGTTTGTCAAAGATCAAATGGTTGTAGATGTGTGGTGTTGCTTCCAAGGCCTCTGTTGTGTTCCATTGGTCTATATTTCTGTTTTGGTGCCAGTACCATGCTGTTGTGATTCCTGTAGACTTGTAGTATAGTTTCAAGTCAGGTAGTGTGATGCCTCTAGCTTTTTTCTTTTTGCTTAGAATTTTCATCGCTATGTGGGCTCTATTTTGGTTCCATATGAAGTTTAAAGTGTTTTTTTCTAGTTCTGTGAAGGTCAATGGTAGCTTGATGGGAATAGTATTAAATGTATAAATTACTTTGGGCAATATGGCCATTTTCACAATATTGATTCTTCCTAACCATGAGCATGGAATGTTTTTCCATCTGTTTGTGTCCTCTCTTATTTCCTTGAGTAGTGGTTTGTAGTTCTCCTTAAAGATGTCCTTCACATCCTTGGTTAGTTGTGTTCCTAGGTATCTTATTTTCTTTGTGGCAATTGTGAATGGGAGTTCACTCATGATTTGGCTCTCTGTCTTTTATTGGTGTATAGGAATGCTTGCGATTTTCCACATTGATTTTGTATCCTGAGACTTTGCTGAAGATGCTTATCTTCTTAAGGGGATTTTTGGCTGAGACCATGGGGTCTTCTAAATATACAACCATCTCATCTGCAAATAGAGACAGTTTGACTTTCTTTTTTCCTGATTGAATACCCCTTTTTTTTTTCTTGCCTAATTGCTCTAAAACTTCCAATAGTATGTTGAATAGGAATGGTGAGAGAAGTCACCATTGTCTAGTGCCAGTTTTCAAAGGAAATGCTTCAAGTTTTTGCCCATTCAGTATAATATTGGCTGTGGATTTGTTGTAAATAGCTTTTATTATTTTGAGGTACTTTCCAGCGATACCTAGTTTATTGAGAGTTTTTAGCCTAAAGGGCTGTTGAATTTTGTTGAAGGCCTTTTCTGCATCTGTTGAGATGATCGTGTGGTTTTTGTCTTTGGTTCTGTTTATGTGACAGATTACGTTTATAGATTTGTATAGGTTGAAATATCCTTGCATCCCTGGGATTAAGCCTACTTGATTGTAGTGGATGAGCTTTTTGATGTACGGTTGCATTTGGTTTGACAATATTTTATAGAAGATTTTTGCATCAATGTTCATCATTGATATCGACCTGAAATATTCTTTTTTAGTTGTGTCTCTGCCTGGTTTTGGTATCAGGATGATGTTGGTCTCATAAAATGAGTTTGGGAGAATTTCCTCTTTTATTTTTTGGAATAGTTTCAGAAGAATTGGCACCAGCTCCTCTTTGTACATCTGGTGGAATTCGGCTGTTAACTGGTCTGGACCTGGACTTTTTTTGGTTGGTAGGCTATTAATTGCTGCCTCAACTTCAGGCCTTATTATTGCTCTATTCAGGGTTTCAACTTCTTCCTGGTTTATTCTTGGGGGGCTGTAAGTGTCCAGGAATTTGTCCATCTCTTCTAGATTTAGTGGTTTAGGTGCATAGAGTTGTTTGTAGTAATCTCTAGTTGTAGTTTGTATTTCTGTGGAATCAGTGCTGATATTCCCTTTATCATTTTTATTGCATCTATTCTCTCTTTCCTTTTTATAGTTTGGCTAGCAGTCTATCTATGTTGTTGATGTTTTCATAAAACCACCTCCTGGATTTATTGATTTTTTGAAGGGTATGTTGTATCTCTATCTCCTTCAGTTCTGTCCTGATCATAGTTATTTATTGTCTTCTGCTAGCTTTTGAATGTGTTTGATCTTACTCCTCTAGTTTTTTAAATTGTGACAATATAGTGTCAATTTTAGATCTCTCCTTACTTCTCATGTGGGCTTTTATTGTTATAAATTTCCCTCTGGACACTGCTTTAAATGTGTTCCAGAGATTCTGGTATGTTGTATCTTTGTTCATTTGTTTCAAAGAACATCTTTATTTCTGCCTTCATTTCATTATTTATCCAGTAGTCATTCAGGAGTAGGTTGTTCAGTTTCTATGCAGTTGTGTGGTTTTGAGTGAGTTTCTTAATGCTAGGTTTTAATTTGATGGCATTGTGGTATGAGAGACTGGTTGTTAGGATTTCCATTCTTTTGCATTTTCTGTGGATTGATTTACTTCAAATTATGTGGTCAGTTTTAGAGTAAGTGTGATGTGGTGCTGAGAAGAATGTATACTCTGTAGATTTGGGGTAGAGAGTTCTATAGATGTCTATTTGGTATGCTTGGTCCAGATCTGCATTCAAGTCCTGGATATCCTTTTAATTTTCTGTCTTTTTGATCTGTCTAATAATGACAGTGGAGTGTTAAAGTGTCTCTCTATTATTGTGTGGGTGTCTAAGTCTCTTTGTAGGTCATTCAGAACTTGCTTTATGTATCTGGTTGCTCCTGTGTTGGTGCATACATATTTAGGAGAGTTAGTACTTCTTGTTGTGCTGATCTTTTTACCATTATGTAATGCATTTCTTTGTCTCTTTTGATCTTTGTTAGTTTAAAGTCCCTTTTCTCAGAGACTAGGATTGCAACCCCTGGTTTTTTTTCTCTCTCTCTCTCCATTTGTCTGGTAAATATTCCTCCATTCCTTTATTTTGAGTCTATGTGTGTCTTTGCATGTGAGTTGAGTTTCCTGAATATCACACGCCAATGGGTCTTGATGTTTTATCCAGTTTGCCAGTATGTGTCTTTTGATTGGGGCATTTAGCCTGTTTACATTTAATGTTAATATTGTTATGTGTGATTTTGATCCTGCCAATTTGATACTAGCTGATTGTTTTGCCCATTAGTTGATGCAGTTTCTTCATTGTGTCAATGGTCTTTACCATTTGGTATGTTTTTACAGTGGCTGGTACTGCTTATTCCTTATCGTATTTAGTGCATCCTTCAAGAGCTCTTGTAAGGCAGGGCTTGTGGTGATGAAATCTGTCAGCAATTGCTTGTTTGTAAGGGATTTTATTTCTCTTTCACTTATGAAGCTTAGTTTGGTCAGATATGAAATCCTGGGTTGAAAGTTCTTTTCTTTAAGGAGCTTGAATATTGGCCCCCATTGTCTTCTGGCTTATAGGGTTTCTGCCGAGAGATCCACTGTGAGTCTGATGGGCTTCCCTTTGTAGGTAATCTGACCTTTGTCTCTGGCTGCCCTTAGGATTTTTTCCTTCATTTGAACCTGATGAATTTGACGATTATGTGCCTTGGTGTTCCTCTTCTTGAGGAATATCTTTGTGGTGTTCTCTGTGTTTTCTGGATTTGAATGTTGGCCTGCCTTGATAGGTTGGGAAAGTTCTCCTGGATAATATCCTGAAGAGTGTTTTCTGGCTTGGATTTATTCTCCCTGTCACATTTCAGTACACCAATCAAGTGTAGATTAGGTTTTTACACTTGCGTATGTTTCATGAAGTTCTCCGTCTGTGCTTTTCAGTTCCATCAAGTTGTTCATGTTCTTCTCTAAGCTGGTTATTCTAGTTAGCATTTCATCTACCCTTTTTTCAAGGTTCTTAGTATCTTTTCATTGAGTTAAAATATGTTCCTTTAGCTCAGAGAAGTTTGTCATTACCTACCTTCTGAAGCTTGCTTCTGTCAATTTGTTAAACTCATTCTCCATCCAGTTTTGTTCCCTTGCTGGCGAGGAGTTGTGATCCTTTGAAGGAGAAGAGGCGTTCTGGTTTTTGGTGATTTCAGCCTCTTTTTGCTCTGGTTTCTTCCCATCTTTGTGGTTGTGTCTCCTTTTGGTCTTTGAAGTTGACGACTTTCAGATGGGTCTCTGGGTGGATGCCCTTTCTTTTGATGTTGAAGCTATTTATTTCTGTTTTATAATTTTCCTTCTAACAGTCAGGTCTCTCTGCTTCAGGACTGCTAGAGGTCCACTCCAGACACTGCTTGCCTGGGAATCACCTGCAGGGGTTGCAGAACAGCAAGGATTGCTGCCTGTTCTTTCCTCTGGTATCTTCCTCCCAGAAGGGTACCTGTTGGATGTCAGCCAGAGCTCTTCTTTATAAGGTGTCTTTTTGGACATATGGGGGTCATAGAGCCACTTGAGGAGGCAGTCTGTCTCTCATCAGAGCTCAAGTTCTGTGCTGGGAACTCTGTTGCTCCCTTTAGGTCTGCTGGGCAGGGACATTTAAATCTCCTGCAGCATGACTCACAAGTGCCCCTTTTCCCAGGTGCTCTGTTCCAGGAAGGTGGGGTTTTATTTATAAGTTCCTGACATGCTACTGCCTTATTTCAGAGATGCCCTGCCCAGCAAGGAGGGAGTCTAGTCACAGTCTGCTTGTAGAGGCGCTGCTGAGCTGCTGCAGGCTCCGTGTAAACTTTCTTGCACTATTATTTACACTGGTAAAGATAGAACTGCCAAGGCAATGGGGGACACCCTTCCCCTCGCTGAGCTCGACCATCCTTGGTTGAGCTCATGCTGCTGTGCTGGCTGCGAAACTCTCAAGCCAGAGGGTTTCAGTTTGCTGGTCTTTGTGAGGGTGGGAGCCACTAAGCTAGATCACTTGGCTCCCTACTTTCAGCTCCCCTTACTTCAGAGGAGTGGGAGGCTCTGTCTTGCTGGTGTTCCAGGCACCAGCCAGAACAGCCTCCTAGATTTGTGCCAAAACCCTGTGGCACTAGCTGAAATGGTGGCTCAGATCTGTGCTGGAAACTTGCAGCTTTTATCCACCCGGTGGAAATCTCTTGGTCTCTGGGCTCTAAAGACCGTAGAAGTGTAGGATCTGAACTGGAGTGCTGGGGTGGCTGGAAAACTTGCTGATGTCCTCCGTCGTGTGTGTCCGGGGGAGGGAGGGTTCCTCTCACTAGTTGCACTTCCCTGGTAAGGCAGCGCCCTACCCTCCCTCAATTTGTCCTCCTTGGGCTACACCCACTGTCCAACCAGATCCATTGAGATAAACCTGGTACCTCAGTTGGAAATGAGAAGATCGTTCGCCTTCTGTGTCTCTCTCACTGGGAACTGCTCTCAGGAGCTGTTTGGCCATCTTGATCGACTCCCAGTTATCTCTCTTTATCTGTGGTTTATTCATCATGAATTTCACCAACCCTGAATCTAAAGCATTTGAAAAAATATAATTAATATGAATTTTAAAAAACAATATCATATGACATCTATTTACATAACATTTACATTATATTAGATATTGATATTACAGGCAATCTAGATATGATTTATAAACACAGGAGACAATTTACTTGTTTATATGCAAGTAATACATCATTTTATATCAGCCACTTGAGCCACCATAGATTTGGATATGCATTGGTGAGTGGTGGGGTAGGAAGGATCGTGAAATCTCCCACCGATATTGAGCAATGACTCTACGGTGCACATTTGCAATATAAAAGCAGCAGATACTTTATGAATGTATGAATAATACCAGATTAACAGAACCAAATTACCTGTTCTCCATATCACTTAAATTTCTTAATCTCATTTTTGATAATAATTTCTTACTAAAGTTTTTTGACTGAGTTTTTTATTTTACCTCAGCCTTCACACAAGACCTAGAATAAATTTACCATTACTAGTTTGAAATTCTTGTAATTAATATATAATGCTGGAAATGGATTCATCTTAATAAGAAAGCTGAACTTCATCTGAAATTTATATTCATGTTTTATGATACAAAGAACAACATGACAATTTTGTGCCTCATCACTTCAAAGTAAATGGCTTATTGTTTACCACAAGAAATTAAGACCCTTCTTATCATTTTATGTTCTCAAGAGGTAGGTTTGAAGTTGGTGGAGTTTTGCTATTCCAAGCAGTATATTGTAGTTTATAATTCTGCTGCCTTCTGAGGTATTTATGGACTATCTCCTACTTGATATTTAAGGAACTGATTTTCAGCTAATGGTTCTTGAATTAGCTGAGGCAGATATTGAACTACTTAAAATGGACAGTTAGCAAACATGGCAAACTCTTAGAGTCTCAACTCTCACTCTGGGAAAATCACAGGTAATATGTATTAACAGAGAGTCACCTGAAGGTCTCTGACAGCTCTGTGCCCTTTCAAGCTAATGCATAAATAAATGACACTTGTAATCATTCTACTGATTTAATAAATCCAGTTTATATATTTTGGAAAATAATGATTGAAGCTCCTTTTAATAAAATAATGTCCTGATTGCACCTGATAATTTATTCGCTACTTAAGATATAGTAAACTACTTTTAAACAGTATAGAATATATCTATGTTTATGATTATCAAGTGCACTGATTTGACATTCAGTTTGTCACCTAGAGAATTCATTGACAAGCTGTTATATGTATTCAATATCATCACTTTGTTTTCTTGGAATAAGCAAAAAGAAGAAATGAGAAAATCATCATTAATGTTTAAATATCCCATAAATAATTTGTTACACCTTAAGGTAAATCAAAGTGGATAAGAAGCTCAGTCAATGGCATTTTCTACAGCTTTGTCTCTCTTCTTCTTTAAGCAAACTTGTGCCAAGTTTAGTGAATTTTACAAAGAAGCATTTCATCATTCTATTTCCCTGTTTACTCAGACTTTGGAGGGTCTTTATACTAAGTAATAGAGCGTTTGATATTGGTAGATTCCAGTCACCTAGTTCAGGTGAGCCTCAGCCTACTCATGGCTTTCAGCCATCTCTTTGTCTCAAGAACTGGATAGTTAGCTAATTGCTAGCTTCTTTCTTCTGGTGCCACCTTATTAATAAGCAAAATTTAGTTATTATCACCATATTTTCTCTATTTATGAGCCATAGACTTTAATATGTTCTAAACTATGTGGTAAAAGGTAAAAAAATCAATGGAGGCAACAAAATGTTTAACAATTAACATAAACCGTGGCTAAGGTTGCTCTATCTCTATGGAACATTAGGAATCAGTTGCAGAAGCCTACACATTTCAATCATGATATATTCCAAATGCCATCCTTTTAAATGATTGTTCTTTTTGAGCACATTTGTTTTTATAGATTATGTAACACAAATTATTTTTCCAAGAAGTCTATGTGTCATCAAAAACTTTAAATGATTATATGCTTTGAGATGTGCAATGTAATTTAAAATATTTTAGCATAGGCAGTGTGATATTGTGCACTCATTCATTAATTGAAATTTCACTTTAGGATTCTTCAGTTTCCCTAATCATAAATTTATATCTAAGAGGTCCTTTGTTAGCATTATAATTAGAAAGTCTAATCTGTAAGTGGTTTCCAGAAGTGCTTCATTTATCTTTATATCTGTTCAAGTTTAGCTTTTTTTTTATTGGAACAATGGATATTAGATATTGTGTGTGTGTGTGTGTGTGTGTGTGTGTGTGTGTGTGTGTGTGTGTGT